>NC_143032.1:37957500-38147500 GCF_057628025.1 Oncorhynchus mykiss
TTAAGGTGCTCAAAGTTTACCCATTTCGCATAATCTACGAGAGGTCGACCGATCATGATTTTTCAATGCCGATACCGATTATTTGAGGACCAAAAAAAAGCCGATACTGATTAAATCAGCTGATTTTTAAAAAACGTATTTATTTATTTGTAATAATGACAATTACAACAATACTGAATGAACACTTTTAGTTTAACTTAATCTAATACATCAATAAAATCAATTTAGCCTCAAATAATCAAACATGTAGGCTGACTACATGTTATGCGATTGAAGCAAGGAGCCAAGGTAAGGTGCTAGCTAGCATTAAATGTATCTTATAAAAAACAATCAATCAATCTTAACATAATCACTAATCATGGTTGATGATAGGGCAGGTCCTCACCAGACATCACCGGAAACATCGCCTATGGGCACAAACCCACCCACCAAAAAGTGCTCTTCCCTGACGAGTCGCGGGTTTTGTCTCACTAGGGATGATGGTCGGATTCGTGTTTATTGTCGAAGGAATTAGCGATTTGGAGGTGGAGGGTCCGTCATGGTCTGGCGCGGTGTGTCACAGCATCATCGGACTGAGCTTGTCGTCATTGCAGGCAATCTCAGTGCTGTGCATTACAGGGAAGACATCCTCCTCCCTCATGTGGTACCCTTCCTGCAGGCTCATCCTGACATGACCCTCCAGCATGCCAATGCCACCAGCCATACTGCTCGTTTTGTGCGTGATTTCCTGCAAGACAGGAATATCAGTGTGCTGCCATCGCCAGCGAAGAGCCCGGATCTCAATCCCATTGAGCACGTCTGGAACCTGTTGGATCGGCGGGTGAGGGCTAAGGGTTAGGAAGGGTTTGGCCGGTAGGGAAATCCTTGTCTCATCGCGCACCAGCGACTCCAGTGGCGGGCTGGGCGCAGTGCGCGCTCCAACTCCCGTACAGGCTCGGGAGAGACGAAGGTTGAAAGTCATGCGTCCTCCGATGCACAACCCAACCAAGCCGCACGGCTTCTTAACACATCCAACCCGGAAGCCAGCTGCACCAATGTGTCGGAGGAAACACTGTGCACCTGGCAACCTTGGTTAGCACCGAGACAAGATAGTAGCTAATAAAAACAATTGGATACCACGAAATTGGGGAGAAGGGCTAAAAAAAAAAATGTAAAAAAGAAAAAAAAAAAAGAGTACTTATGCAATGGGCAAATATGTATTGAAGATTTCGTTCAAATCTAAAGCGATGCTGTCAAAAAGTGATTGAATTCAAATTAATTTACCCAGCAGAAAAGCCTGTGAGAAACGGACTACCTCTTCATTCATCTATAGGCTACCATCTATAGGCACTGTGCAAACTTTGGGGTTTTGCTTCCCTTTACCAGTTTCAGATTTCAGAATAATGCATCACATTAAGTACCTTCCTTCTTGAGTCTACTGGAAAGCTTGGTACAACTGCCTCTCTTGTGCAGCTCAAACACAAACCCCACATCTCGAATGGTAAAATCAAGCCTAAACTAATCCAAATCATTAGGCTAGATGTAGCAATGTGCAACACGCCAAACGTACAGCCAGCATGCTAATGCTAGGCAAATCCAATAGCCCTCTAAACAAAACTGAAATGGACAAATCGCAGCTCGACATTCAGGACTGCCGAGCTCACCCGGCAACATCTGCCGAGCTCACCCAGCCAGTTAATCAAGCCTTCATATGGCTGGCCCGCTTTGGTCAGTACATTTTCAAACTCCAAAACAGAAAAATTATATTCTTATTTATCCTTCCCAATCTTCCCGTTGGAAGGTGCTTCAACACCTGCATTGCTTGCTGTTTGGGGTTTTAGGCTGGGTTTCTGTACAGCACTTTTATTTTTTATATTTTTTTTTCACCTTTATTTAACCAGGTAGGCTAGTTGAGAACAAGTTCTCATTTGCAACAGCGACCTGGCCAAGATAAAGCATAGCAGTGTGAACAGACAACAGAGTTACACATGGAGTAAACTATTATCAAGTCAATAACACAGTAGAAAAAAAGGAGAGTCTATATACATTGTGTGCAAAAGGCATGAGGTAGGCGAATAATTACAATTTTGCAGATTAACACTGGAGTGATAAATGATCAGATGGTCATGTACAGGTAGAGATATTGGTGTGCAAAAGAGCAGAAAAGTAAATAAATAAAAACAGTATGGGGATGAGGTAGGTAAAAATGGGTGGGCTATTTACCGATAGACTATGTACAGCTGCAGCGATCGGTTAGCTGCTCAGATAGCAGATGTTTAAAGTTGGTGAGGGAGATAAGTCTCCAACTTCAGCGATTTTTTGCAATTCGTTCCAGTCACAGGCAGCAGAGAACTGGAACGAAAGGCGGCCAAATGAGGTGTTGGCTTTAGGGATGATCAGTGAGATACACCTGCTGGAGCGCGTGTTACGGGTGGGTGTTGCCATCGTGACCAGTGAACTGAGATAAGGCGGAGCTTTACCTAGCATGGACTTGTAGATGACCTGGAGCCAGTGGGTCTGGCGACGAATATGTAGCGAGGGCCAGCCGACTAGAGCATACAGGTCGCAGTGGTGGGTGGTATAAGGTGCTTTAGTGACAAAACGGATGGCACTGTGATAGACTGCATCCAGCTTGCTGAGTAGAGTGTTGGAAGCAATTTTGTAGAGGACGTCGCCGAAGTCGAGGATCGGTAGGACAGTCCGTTTTACTAGGGTAAGTTTGGCGGCGTGAGTGAAGGAGGCTTTGTTGCGGAATAGAAAGCCGACTCTAGATTTGATTTTCGATTGGAGATGTTTGATATGAGTCTGGAAGGAGAGTTTACAGTCTAGCCAGAGAACTAGGTACTTATAGATGTTCCGACCTAGAATATGTGGACCATCCAGGGTGGTGATGCTAGTCAGGCGTGCGGGTGCAGGCAGCGAACGGTTGAAAAGCATGCATTTGGTTTTACTAGCGTTTAAGAGCAGTTGGAGGCCACGGAAGGAGTGTTACCTTTTAGGTTTGTATCATATTAATTTTTTACCACACAACATTGATTTTGAGATATGAAGACGTTATTATAAATTAAATGAAACTGTTCCACAAAAATGTGCGTGTGAAAACTATAACTTGCACGCAGATAGGTAGAAATGGTAAGATAAACAAACTGGCATTCCACATGAGAAAAGGTTGCAGCTTCATGTAAAAGATCACTGCAATAATCCAATTACACTTAACACACTCAAAGTATGGAGGTCAGTTCAACGTTTTTTGCGAAGGTCCTAACTAACCTCTGCTCTCACCCCGATTCTTAACAACCCAGATTTTGTACTAGGATTGTTAGATGCTGGCTTTAACATTTGGCTTGATAAGGGCATAGCTAGACTAAATTATTTATTCGCTTTAGATTTTGTCATTTGAGAAGATGGTTGAGAAATATCAACTCCCAAAGCAGGACATTTTCTGCATTCTACAAATAAGACATTTTGAAGAGCACATCCTTGATTGGCAACCCTGATGTGCAGTTGAAGTCAGAAGTTTACATACACCTTAGCCAAATACACAAACTCAGTTTCACAATTACTGACATTTAATCCTAGTAAAAATGACCTGTTTTAGGTCAGTTAAGATCACCACTTTATTTTAAGAATGTGAAATGTCAGAATAATAGTAGAGAGAATTATTTATTTCAGCTTTGAACTCTTTCATCACACTCCCAGTGGGTCAGAAGTTCACATACACTCAATTAGTATTTGGTAGCATTGCCTTTAAATTGTTTAACTTGGGTCAAACGTTTCAGGTAGCCTTCCACAAGCTTCCCGCAATAAGTTGGGTGAATTTTGGCCCATTCCTCCTAACAGAGCTGGTGTAACTGAGTCAGGTTTGTAGGCCTCCTTGCTCGCACAAGCTTTTTCAGTTCTGCCCTCACATTTTCTATAGGATTGGGGTCAGGGATTTGTGATGGCCCCCCCAATTCCTTGACTTTGTTGTCCTTAAGCCATTTTGCCACAACTTTGGAAGTATGCTTGGGGTCATTATCCACTTGGAAGACCCATTTGCGACCAAGCTTTAACTTCCTGACTGATGTCTTGAGATGTTGCTTCAATATATCCATATACATTTCCTCCCTCTTGATGCCATCTATTAAGTAGGTTCAACTCTAGGAGACAGAACGCATCTCCTTCCTGAGCGGTATGATGGCTGTGTAGTCCCATGGTGCTTATACTTGTGTAACATTGTTTGTACAGATGAACGTGGTACCTTCAGGCGTTTGGAAATTGCTCCCAAGTATGAATCAGACTTGTGGAGGGCTAACTTTTTTTTTCTGAGGTCTTGGCTGATTTCTTTTGATTTCCCCATGATGTCAAGCAAAGAGGCACTGAGTTTGAAGGTAGGCCCTGAAATACATCCACAGGTACATCTCCAATCGACTCAAATGATGTCAATTAGCCTATCAGAAGCTTCTAAAGCATTGACATAATTTTCTGGAATTTTCCAAGCTGTTTAAAGGCACAGTCAACTTAGTGTATGCAAACAATTAACCAGCATGGCTACCACAGCATTCTGCAGCGACACGCCATCCCATCTGGTTTGGGCTTAGTGGGACTATCATTTGTTTTTCAACAGGACAATGACCGAACGCACCATCAGGCTGTGTAAACAGCCAACAAGTGCTCAGCATATGTGGGAACTCCTTCAAGACTATTGGAAAATCATTCCAGGTGAAGCTGGTTGAGAGAATGCCAAGAGTGTACTACCTGACAAATTTACGGTTTTTACTTTTTAATTTCCGTTTATATTTTTGTTTTTTCCTCCTCAACTTTTTCACTCCGGACGCTTTATCTGGACACGGTTCGTCAGGACCTCCAACAGCCGAAGCTAAGTAGTAACATCAACATGATGCCTTCTAATTGCAGTCGCTGTACTCGCCTTACGGCGAGGATAGCTGTGCTACAAGCCCAGCTTCAGACGCAATTGCTAGGCAAGGGTAATTTCAGTGTAGGAAAGGATGAAACAGCGTCTGTGCCACCAGTAAGTACAGATAGTAGTATAAATCCCCTGGCACAGTCCCCGCAGCCGGACAACTTTCTCACGGTTTCTGGAAGGAAATGCTGTAGGAACGCTCAACCGGTGTCGCTCATTCAGCCGACAGAAACTTTCAACCGGTTTTCCCCATTAAGCAGCGGGTCGGAGTCAGAGGCCGAGTCTTCTCTGGTCTCTACTCCTCCCGTTACGGGGTCTGAGACGCCGAAGCTTCCCACCATTAGCTCTGACAAATTGAAAACTCTAGTCATTGGCGACTCCATTACCCGCAGTATTAGACTTAAAACGAATCATCCAGCGATCATTCACTGTTTACCGGGGGGCAGGGCTACCGACGTTAAGGCTAATCTGAAGATGGTGCTGGCTAAAGCTAAAACTGGCGAGTGTAGAGAGTATAGAGATATTGTTATCCACGTCGGCACCAACGATGTTAGGATGAAACAGTCAGAGATCACCAAGCGCAACATAGCTTCTGCGTGTAAATCAGCTAGAAAGATGTGTCGGCATCGACTAATTGTCTCTGGCCCCCTCCCAGTTAGGGGGAGTGATGAGCTCTACAGCAGAGTCTCACAACTCAATCGCTGGTTGAAAACTGTTTTCTGCCCCTCCCAAAAGATAGAATTTGATAATTGGCCCTCTTTCTGGGACTCACCCACAAACAGGACCAAGCCTGACCTGCTGAGGAGTGATGGACTCCATCCTAGCTGGAGGGGTGCTCTCATTTTATCTACCAACATAGACAGGGCTCTAACTCCTCTAGCTCCACAATGAAATAGGGTGCAGGCCAGGCAGCAGGCTGTTAGCCAGCCTGCCAGCATAGTGGAGTCTGCCACTAGCACAGTCAGTGTAGTCAGCTCAGCTATCACCATTGAGACCGTGTCTGTGCCTCGACCTAGGTTGGGCAAAACTAAACATGGCGGTGTTCGCCTTAGCAATCTCACTAGGATAAAGACCACCTCCATTCCTGTCATTATTGAAAGAGATCATGATACCTCACATCTCAAAATAGGGCTACTTAATGTTAGATCCCTTACTTCAAAGGCAATTATAGTCAATGAACTAATCACTGATCATAATCTTGATGTGATTGGCCTGACTGAAACATGGCTTAAGCCTGATGAATTTACTGTGTTAAATGAGGCCTCACCTCCTGGCTACACTAGTGACCATATCCCCCGTGCATCCCGCAAAGGCGGAGGTGTTGCTAACATTTACGATAGCAAATTTAAATGTACAAAAAAAAAAAAAATGACGTTTTCGTCTTTTGAGCTTCTAGTCATGAAATCTATGCAGCCTACTCAATCACTTTTTATAGCTACTGTTTACAGGCCTCCTGGGCCATATACAGCGTTCCTCACTGAGTTCCCTGAATTCCTATCGGACCTTGTAGTAATAGCGGATAATATTCTAATCTTTGGTGACTTTAATATTCACATGGAAAAGTCCACAGACCCACTCCAAAAGGCTTTCGGAGCCATCATCGACTCAGTGGGTTTTGTCCAACATGTCTCTGGACCCACTCACTGTCACAGTCATACGCTGGACCTAGTTTTGTCCCATGGAATAAATGTTGTGGATCTTAATGTTTTTCCTCATAATCCTGGACTATCGGACCACCATTTTATTACGTTTGCAACAAATAATCTGCTCAGACCCCAACCATGGATCATCAAAAGTCGTGCTATAAATTCACAGACAACACAAAGATTCCTTGATGTCCTTCCAGATTCCCTCTGTCTACCCAAGGACGCCAGAGGACAAAAATCAGTTAACCACCTAACTGAGGAACTCAATTTAACCTAGCGCAATACCCTAGATGCAGTTGCACCCCTAAAAACTAAAAACATTTCTCATAAGAAACTAGCTCCCTGGTACACAGAAAATACCTGAGCTCTGAAGCAAGCTTCCAGAAAATTGGAACGGAAATGGCGCCACACCAAACTGGAAGTCTTCCGACTAGCTTGGAAAGACAGTACTGTGCAGTACCGAAGAGCCCTTACTGCTGCTCGATCATCCTATTTTTCTAACTTAATTGAGGAAAATAAGAACAATCCGAAATTCCTTTTTGATACTGTCGCAAAGCTAACTAAAAAGCAGCATTCCCCAAGAGAGGATGACTTTCACTTTAGCAGTGATAAATTCATGAACTTCTTTGAGGAAAAGATTATGATTATTAGAAAGCAAATTACGGACTCTTCCTTAAATCTGCGTATTCCTTCAAAGCTCAGTTGTCCTGAGTCTGCACAACTCTGCCAGGACCTAGGATCAAGAGAGACGCTCAAGTGTTTTAGTACTATATCTCTTGACACAATGATGAAAATAATCATGGCCTCTAAACCTTCAAGCTGCATACTGGACCCTATTCCAACTAAACTACTGAAAGAGCTGCTTCCTGTGCTTGGCCCTCCTATGTTGAACATAATAAACGGCTCTCTATCCACCGGATGTGTACCAAACTCACTAAAAGTGGCAGTAATAAAGCCTCTCTTGAAAAAGCCAAACCTTGACCCAGAAAATATAAAAAACTATCGGCCTATATCGAATCTTCCATTCCTCTCAAAAATTTTAGAAAAGGCTGTTGCGCAACAACTCACTGCCTTCCTGAAGACAAACAATGTATACGAAATGCTTCAGTCTGGTTTTAGACCCCATCATAGCACTGAGACGGCACTTGTGAAGGTGGTAAATTACATTTTAATGGCATCGGACCGAGGCTCTGCATCTGTCCTCGTGCTCCTAGACCTTAGTGCTGCTTTTGATACCATCGATCACCACATTCTTTTGGAGAGATTGGAAACCCAAATTGGTCTAAATGGACAAGTTCTGGCCTGGTTTAGATCTTATCTGTCAGAAAGATATCAGTTTGTCTCTGTGAATGGTTTGTCCTCTGACAAATCAACTGTAAATTTCGGTGTTCCTCAAGGTTCCGTTTTAGGACCACTATTGTTTTCACTATATATTTTACCTCTTGGGGATATTATTCGAAAACATAATGTTAACTTTCACTGCTATGCGGATGACACACAGCTGTACATTTCAATGAAACATGGTGAAGCCCCAAAATTGCCCTTGCTAGAAGAATGTGTTTCAGACATAAGGAAGTGGATGGCTGCAAACTTTCTACTTTTAAACTCGGACAAAACAGAGATGCTTGTTCTAGGTCCCAAGAAACAAAGAGATCTTCTGTTGAATCTGACAATTAATCTTAATGGTTGTACAGTCGTCTCAAATAAAACTGTGAAGGACCTCGGCGTTACTCTGGACCCTGATCTCTCTTTTGAAGAACATATCAAGACCATTTCAAGGACAGCTTTTTTCCATCTACGTAACATTGCAAAAATCAGAAACTTTCTGTCCAAAAATGATGCAGAAAAATTAATCCATGCTTTTGTCACTTCTAGGTTAGACTACTGCAATGCTCTACTTTCTGGCTACCCGGATAAAGCACTAAATAAACTTCAGTTAGTGCTAAATACGGCTGCTAGAATCCTGACTAGAACCAAAAAAATTGATCATATTACTCCAGTGCTAGCCTCTCTATACTGGCTTCCTGTCAAAGCAAGGGCTGATTTCAAGGTTTTACTGCTAACCTACAAAGCATTACATGGGCTTGCTCCTACTTATCTCTCTGATTTGGTCCTGCCGTACATACCTACACGTACGCTACGGTCACAAGACGCAGGCCTCCTAATTGTCCCTAGAATTTCTAAGCAAACAGCTGGAGGCAGGGCTTTCTCCTATAGAGCTCCATTTTTATGGAACGGTCTGCCTACCCATGTCAGAGACGCAAACTCGGTCTCAACCTTTAAGTCTTTACTGAAGACTCATCTCTTCAGTGGGTCATATGATTGAGTGTAGTCTGGCCCAGGAGTGGGAAGGTGAACGGAAAGGCTCTGGAGCAACAAACCGCCCTTGCTGTCTCTGCCTGGCCGGTTCCCCTCTTTCCACTGGGATTCTCTGCCTCTAACCCTATTACAGGGGCTGAGTCACTGGCTTACTGGGGCTCTCTCATGCCGTCCCTGGAGGGGGTGCGTCACCTGAGTGGGTTGATTCACTGATGTGGTCATCCTGTCTGGGTTGCCCCCCCCCTCCCCCTTGGGTTGTGCCGTGGCGGAGGTCTTTGTGGGCTATACTCAGCCTTGTCTCAGGATGGTAAGTTGGTGGTTGAAGATATCCCTC
Source organism: Oncorhynchus mykiss (assembly GCF_057628025.1). Classification (NCBI taxonomy): domain Eukaryota; kingdom Metazoa; phylum Chordata; class Actinopteri; order Salmoniformes; family Salmonidae; genus Oncorhynchus; species Oncorhynchus mykiss. The sequence goes on from NC_143032.1 coordinate 37,966,682, forward strand.
TAGTGGTGTGGGGGCTGTGCTTTGGCAAAGTGGGTGGGGTTATATCCTTCCTGTTTGGCCCTGTCCGGGGGTGTCCTCGGATGGGGCCACAGTGTCTCCTGACCCCTCCTATTTCAGCCTCCAGTATTTATGCTGCAGTAGTTTGTGTCGGGGGGGCTAGGGTCAGTTTGTTATATCTGGAGTACTTCTCCTGTCCTATTCGGTGTCCTGTGTGAATCTAAGTGTGCGTTCTCTAATTCTCTCCTTCTCTCTTTCTCTCTCTCGGAGGACCTGAGCCCTAGGACCATGCCCCAGGACTACCTGACATGATGACTCCTTGCTGTCACCAGTCCACCTGGCCGTGCTGCTGCTCCAGTTTCAACTGTTCTGCCTTATTATTATTCGACCATGCTGGTCATTTATGAACATTTGAACATCTTGGCCATGTTCTGTTATAATCTCCACCCGGCACAGCCAGAAGAGGACTGGCCATCCCACATATGCTCTCTCTAATTCTCTCTTTCTTTCTCTCTCTCGGAGGACCTGAGCCCTAGGACCATGCCCCAGGAATACCTGACATGATGACTCCTTGCTGTCCCCAGTCCACCTGACTGTGCTGCTGCTCCAGTTTCAACTGTTCTGCCTTATTATTATTCGACCATGCTGGTCATTTATGAACATTTGAACATCTTGGCCATGTTCTGTTAATCTCCACCCGGCACAGCCAGAAGAGGACTGGCCACCCCACATAGCCTGGTTCCTCTCTAGGTTTCTTTCTAGGTTTTGGCCTTTCTAGGGAGTTTTTCCAAGCCACCGTGCTTCTACACCTGCATTGCTTGCTGTTTGGGGTTTTAGGCTGGGTTTCTGTACAGCACTTTGAGATATCAGCTGATGTACGAAGGGCTATATAAATAAATTTGATTTGATTTGCTGTCTTCAAGGCAAAGGGTGGCTATGTGAAGAAGCTCAAATATAAACACGTTTGGTTACTTCATGATTCCATGTGTGTTATTTCATAGTTTTGATGTCTTCACTATTATTCTACAATGTACAAAATAGTAAAAATAAAGAAAAGCCCTTGAGTGAGTTGGTGTTCGAAAACTTTTGACTGGCATTGGGGTGGAGCTGAGCAAGCCGCAAGGGATCTTGTTCCGGCCATATGCTCCACAGGGAGCGAAGAGGAGAAACATTAGGTAATAAAACCCTAACCCTTCTTTCTTGGCCTCCCAGTCAAAGCCCTAGCCTGACTAAATGACTTTCCACTCCAAACACATCACCACAGGTCCCTGCAGGACACATCAAGAGGCATTAGCAGGAAGCAGCCCTCAACCCTCCCCTTCCTGTGGCCATAGCTAATCTGCTCTTTAGCACTGCTGCTATAGTTACCTCAGTCAATGGCTGCCTTAATAGGACAAAGCCATTTAGGAAGCACGTATCAGTAATGTAATCCTGTTGTCTAATGCCCAATGCCTCAGGTATCACTTCTATTGAAGCCTACCAGAGAAACTGGATGGGACCAGTTTGTTTGGTAACATTTGTTTGCCCTATCCAAGGTATAGAAGAAGCCATTGATTCATGAACTCATTGCTACCACTCAGCTGTATTTATGAACCTTATCTTAGAGCTAGGGCTGGGCAGTATACTGTATTTTTATATATACCGGTATTGATGCTTTACATTCTATAATGTTGTTATGTTGGTTAAATGTAATACATCACTTTGGTTTTTATAGTTTATTCCATTTGCTACTTGTCGTCTCTCTCCCTCTCCTCCTGCATGCCACTTCTCCATGCACTTCCCACACCAAGCCCTAACCCCTATCACTTGCCGTGCCGTTCACTCAGTCTGCATGGTCAGATGCAACAAGATGGTGACAACAATGCTGATTCTTACTACGCTTCTTAATATAAATCCACAAGTGTTCCATAATTACACTATCTGCAAACAGACAATTTATATATTTTGTTTTATTTTGTTTGTGGAAGTATATCTTTCTAAATCAGAGAATAATAGGCGAAGCATGAATGTTAAGCTAGCGCTAATTACCTACACTGAACAAAAATATAAAACTCAATAATGTCAACTATTTTACTGAGTTAGAGTTCAGTTCATATAAGAAATCAGTTGATTAAAATAAATAAATTAGGCAATAAGCCATGGATTTCACATGACTGGGCAGGGGCACGGCCATGGGCGGGCTGGGCATAGGCCCACCCATTTGAGAGCCAGGCCCAACCAATCGGGAGCTCGGATCAGCCAATGAGAATGAGTTCTCCCCCCAAAAACTGCTTTATTACAGACAGAAATACTCCTCAGTTTCATCAGCTGTCCAGGTGGCTGGTCTCGCAGATGAAGAAGCCAGATGTGGAGGTCCTGGGCTGGCGTGGTTACACGTGGTCTTCAGTTTGCATGTACTGCCAAATTCTCTAAAACGATGTTGGAGGAGACTTATGGTAGAGAAATGAACATTAAATTCTCTGGCAATCGCTCTGGTGGACATTCTTGCAGTAATCATGCCAATTGCACGCTCCCTCCCTGTGTTGTGTGACAAAACTGCACATTTTAGTGGCCTTTTATTGTCCCCAGCACAAGGTGCATCTGTGTAATAATAATGCTGTTTAATCAGCTTCGTGATATGCCACACCTGTCAGGTGGATCGATTATCTTGGCAAAGGAGAAATGCGCACTAACAAGGGTGTAAGCAAAATGTGCACACAACTTGAGAGAAATAAGCTTTTTGTGGACATGGAACATTTCTGGGATCTTTAATTTCAGCTCATGAAACATGGGACCAACACTTAATATGTTGCATTTATATTTTTGTTCAGTATACATGAAGTAAGAGAAAGATTACGATTTTAACATCTAATTAGACTAATTAGGGTCCCCTGGGAAACACTGACAAACACTTTGTTTCCTACCCTGTCATTGAAATCCCAAAACCTATATATAGTGCTGGTTAGACGGATCTAGTGGCTTTTTCATTCATTGTCATGTCAAACAAAAATGTATTCAAAGTGCTGCCCACTAGATTCCACTATAGAATAATCATTATATTTCTAACAGTTGGCCGATTAATTAGGCCTTAGATTCCTTGCCCACAACATGCAGAACTACACGGCAGTGTGAAAAGTATAACAAATGAGTGCAGGAAATGCAGAAATTGACACAATTTATGCATTTTTTTTTGGGGGGGGGGGTTAGATTGAACAGCATAAAACAATCAGAATGGATAAAACCCCATTGAAATCACTTAGAATTCATTTGTTGCCACCCTAGGGTCATGAATTACTCAAAGCATATTTCAAACTTTTATTATTCAAAAACACAAAATATTGTAAAACAAATATGGAAAATATTGTGATATGATATTTTGGTCATATCGTCCAGCCCTACTACTCAGAGTAATCCGTCTAACCAGCACTATATAGGTATTGGGATTTCAGTGATATTTATTCCGGATAGCAAGAATCTGACAGTAGTGGTTTACTTACACCATGTCCTCCCCATTGAAGATAAGGAAACGTAAACACAATGGATGAACCGAGTCAGGGATTTCAGTGCTTTCCCTTTGCTCTGGTGTTGACATCAGTGTGTCTGTTCTGCTGCTGCTTGATAGCTAGGCCTACAACTAGGCTCAGTGTGGAATGGTAGAGTACCTGGCTTGATCTGAACATGAAGGCCAAGGCTCTTTCACAGCATGATAATGTCATTCACAGAGCAGATATGCAAATGTACTGAACAGAAATATAAAGGCATCATGTAAAGTGTTGGTCCCATGTTTCATGAGGTGAAATAAAAACACTTGAAATCAGAGGTCGACCGATTATGATTTTTTGACGCCGATTCCGATTATTGGAGGACCAAAAAAGGCCGATACCGAAAAAAAACGCCAATACCGATTATTGGAGGACCAAAAAAAAAGAAGCAGATACCGATTTATTGGAGGACCAAAAAAGCCGGTGCCGATTAATTATTTTTTTGTTGTAATAATGACAATTACAACAATACTGAATGAACACTTATTTTAACTTAATATAATCATGAAACATGTTCAATTTTGGTTTATATAATGCAAAAACAAAGTGTTGGAGAAGAAAGTAAAAGTGCAATATGTGCCATGTAAGAAAGCTAGCGTTTAAGTTCCTTGCTCAGAACATGAGAACATATGAAAGCTGGTGGTTCCTTTTAACATGAGTCTTCAATATTCCCAGGTAAGAAGTTTTAGGTTGTAGTTATTGTAGGAAAATTTCTCTCTATACCATTTGTAGTTCATATACCTTTGACTATTGGATGCTCTTATAGGCACTTTAGTATTGCCAGTGTAACAGTAGAGCTTCCGTCCCTCTCCTCGCCCCTGCCTGGGCTTGAACCAGGAACACATCGACAACAGCCACCCTCGAAGCAGCGTTAACTATGCAGAGCAAGGCGAACAACTACTCCAAGTCTCAGAGCGAGTGAAACGCTATTAGCGAGCACCCCGCTAACTAGCTAAGCCATTTCACATCGATTACACCAGCCTAATCTCAGGAGTTGATAGGCTTGAAGTCATAAACAGCTCAATGCTTGAAGCACAGCGAAGAGCTGCTGGCAAAACGCACGAAAGTGCTGTTTGAAAGAATGCTTACGAGCCTGCTCGTGCCTACCATCGCTCAGTCAGACTGCTCTATCAAATAATAGGCTTAATTATAACATAATAACACACAGAAATACGAGCCTTAGGTCATTAATATGGTCGAATCCGGAAACTATCATCTCGAAAACAAGACGTTTATTCTTTCAGTGAAATACGGAACCGTTCTGTATTTTATCTAACGGGTGGCATCCATAAGTCTAAATATTCCTGTTACATTGCACAACCTTCAATGGTATGTCATAATTACGTAAAATTCTGGCAAATTCGGCAGGCCAAACTGTTGCATATACACTGACTGTGTGTGCAATGAACGCAAGAGAAGTGACACAATTTCACCTGGTTAATATTGCCTGCTAACCTGGATTTATTTTAGCTAAATATGCAGGTTTAAAAATATATACTTCTGTGTATCGATTTTAAGAAAGGCATTGATGTTTATGGTTAGGTACACGGAGCAACGACAGGCCTTTTTCGCGAATGTGCACCGCATCAATTATATGCAACGCAGGACACGCTAGAAATATCATCAACCATGTGTAGTTTTAACTAGTGATTACGATTGATTGATTGTTTTTTATAAGATAAGTTTAATGCTAGCTAGCAACTTACCCTGGCTTCTTACTGCATTCGCGTAACAGGCAGGCTCCTCGTGGGGCAGGTGGTTAGAGCATTGGACTAGTTAACCGTAAGGTTGCCAGATTGAATCCCTGAGCTGACAAGGTAAAAATCTGTCGTTCTGCCCCTGAACAAGGCAGTTAACCCACCGTTCCTAGGCAGTCATTGAAAATAAGAATGTGTTCTTAACTGACTTGCCTAGTTCAATAAAGGTGTTTACAAATTACAAATGAAAATCGGCATCCAAAAATACCGATTTCTGATTGTTATGAAAACTTGAAAATCGGCCCCAATTAAATCGGCCATTCCGATTAATCGGTCGACCTCTACTTGAAATGTTTGTACCGGGCAGATGGCAGACAGCGTGTATGGCATTGTGTGGGCGAGCGGTTTGCTGATGTCAACGATGTGAACAGAATGCCTCATGGTGGCTTTGGGTTTATGGCAGGCAGGCATAAGCTATGGACAACGAACACGATTGCATTTTATCAATGGCAATTTGAATGCACAGTGATACCGTGACGAGATCCTGAGGCCCATTGTCGTGCCATTCATCCACCACCGTCACCTCACATTTCAGCATGATAATACATGGCCCCATGTCACAAGGATCTGTACACAGTTCATGGAAGCTGAAAATGTCCCAGTTCTTCCATGGCCTGCATACTCACCAGATATGTCACCCATTGAGCATTTTTGGGATGTTCTGGATCGACAACATTCCACAGGCCACAATCAACAGCCTGATCAACTCTATGCGAAGGAGATGAGGAAAATGGTGGTTACACCAGATACTGACTGGTTTTCTGATCCACGCCCATACATATAAAACAAACTAAGGTATCTGTGACCAACATATCTGTATTCCCAGTCATGTGAAATCCATAGTTTAGGGCCTAATGATTTTTTTGCATTTTGACTGGTTCCTTGTATGAACTGTAAAATCTTTGAAATTGCTGCATGTTGCATTTATAGTTGTGGTGCTAGACTAGTGCTGTAGTAGTTACAGCACATGGAGTAAGTACCTAACTCAGCCTAGCAGACCAGCTCCAAGGACAGAGAAATCAGTCATTCAACCAATTAAATCCTATCATGGAAAGGAACATTAGAATGAGGTGTGCCTCTTACTTTCCCCTCCAGGAGTGTTTGGTGGTGTAGAAACAGGCCAAGTCTTTGTTGTCTTTGATGACATTCATCTTCTGGCAAGATCTGCAATACAGGAGAACAAGGTCAAGAGAGACAGACACAAAGGGATGATGAAATAGGCTTTTTAGAGTCTTGCTTTAGTGTCACTTCAATGAGTACATACAGGTGGCAATGGACGCCAGGCAACGTTAATTTAAGCAAATGGCAGAAAGCATAGACTGGCCTACGGTCTGCAAATTCAACTACGCGTGAAGAGCACAGTTCAATGGGAGGGAGGGATTCGCGTCCTATTGCTATCTAAAGTAGTCATGTGAGTTGGGAGCAGAGAAGAGTCAGCTGGATAACCAAAAGCTAGTTCTATTGAGAAGTTACACAGGACCACCCTGACCTTAAAGACATTAATGCACATTATGTCACACAAAAATACTGCCACACACAATTCACACTGTTGGATCATATTCTACACCTCACATCGAAATCCTTGTTGACACTCCCGGTGCTGGCTGGGAGAGTCCTGTGACCGTTGCGTCGCTGGCAAACTCTGTGGCACTAAACAAACTAACAGTGTTGAACAGAAAATGAGAGTCAAATTGACACAGACAGAGGTGATACTCTCTGACTGATAGATACTGTCTCAACAGCAGTCACAGAAACAAACAAAACAAAAAGCAACCTTTGAGCCAATCAGATCAGCATACAAAGAGAATGTGTTGGTCATCTTCACAAAACAATGAAGCCGGACACCATGGCCACGTTGCATGCACAAGCGTGCTGCTTTTTGTTTTGTTTGTTGCTGTGACTGCGGTTGAGACAGTATCTATCAGTCAGAGAGTATCAACTCTGTCTGTTGCATGTCATTCAATAATTTCATCCCAACTGCTCGTGCACGTCAACGGGCTTCTGCATAGTCAGGCATTTCTGAATCTGAGCGCATTTTTTTGAATGCATCAAACCCTTCCCCCTAATGAATTGAATCAAGCGCACACAGGTGGAATTTAACAATAGGGACCGACGTTTGCAATGGGCATTGAGGTTACCACGTGCTCTGCACTCCTCTCAAAGGCCATGCAGTTTAATTCTGTAACTGTGATGAGGGGTATAAAAAGCCATCCCAGATTCCTGGATGTGGTCATGTGAGATGGCCCTTCCCAGCTTTTCCTGTGGATTAAGCTTGGGCGATATATCATTTACACCATAAACCCTCACGGGGGCTGCAGGCTACGCCACTGCATAGAACTATAAGAAATCTAAGATGCATCAAATAAATGATATCCAGCTCAGGGCTCCATCTATGAATTTGGTTTACTAACTTACTAGCCAAGTGGCTAGATGTCAAGATCAAGCTTCATGGTTACAGCAGACATTCAATCCCCTCCTAGAGAGAGAGCGAGAGTGAGCAAGTATATGTCATAAGTATATGGACACCTGCTCATCGAACATCTCATTCCAAAATCATGGCCATTAATACAGAGTTGGTCCCCCATTTGCTGAAATAACAACCTCTCCTCTTCTGGGAAGGCTTTCCACTAGATGTTGGAACATTGCTACGGGGACTTGCTTCCATTCAGCCACAAGAGCATTAGTGAAGTTAGGCACTGATGTTGAGCGATTAGGCCTGGCTCGTAGTCGGTGTTCCTATTCATCCAAAACCATTTCTGTATGGACCTCCGTTGAGCACGGGGACATTGTCATGCTGAAACAGGATAGGTCCTTCCCCAAACTGTTGCCACAAAGTTGGAAGCACAGAATCGTCTAGAATGTCGTTGTATCCTGTAGCGTTAAGATTTCCCTTCACTGGAACTAAGGGGCCTAGCCAGAACCATGAAAAACAGCCCCAGACCATTATTCCTCCTGCAAACTTTACAGTTGGTACTATGCATTGGGGCAGGTAGCATTCTACTGGAATCCACCAAACCCAGATTTGTCCGTCAGACTGCCAGATGGTGAAGCGTGATTTAGCACTCCAGAGAATACGTTTCCACTGATTCAGGGTCCAATGGCAGCGAGCTTTACACCACTGAAGCCGACGCTTGGCATTGCACATGGTGATCTTCGGCTCGTGTGCGGCTGCTCTGCCATGGAAACCTATTTCATGAAGCTCCCGAAGAAACAGTTCTTATGCTGACGTTGCTTCCACAGGGAGTTTGGAACTCTGTTTTCAGTTTTGCAACAGAGGACAGATTATTTTTTACACACTACTCGCTTCAGCACTCGCCGGTCCCATTCTGAGTTTGTGTGGCCTACCACTTCGTGGCTGAGCCATTGTTGCTCCTAGACATTAACACTTCACAATAACAACACTTACAGTTGACCGGGGCAGCTCTAGCAGGGCAGGAATGTAATAAACTGACTTATTGGCAAGGTTGCAGGCTATGACGGTGCCACGTTGAAAGTCACAAGCTCTTCAGTAAGGCCAATCTACTGCCGATGTTTGTCTATGTAGATGCATGGCTGTGCACTCAATTTTATACACCTGTCAGCAACGGTATGGCTGAAATAGCCGAATCCACAAATTTGAAGGGGTGTTAACATACTTGTGTGATAGATATAGCACCCCTTGTGGGCACATTTGGTAATACCATATTTTTCTGGATCAAAAAGCGGCTTTGGTGGTGGGTGTCGCAATGAATACAATTTCTACATACTTTATATCTGATCAGTCGTTTATGTTTACACTGAAAGTATTTTTTTCTAACCCCCCAAAAAATAGTACTTCAATTTGCTAAGGGAGGATACAAACACAATCAACAAGGCAGAGCAGCAAATGGATCCTACGCTGCCTCATACGACCTGTGAGGCAGTGTATGGTTTTTCCAAGCAGTGAGTGCACAGTGCTGACTCCGCAGAGCCTCTCTGAACGCTGAGTGACTGTGTAACCTGCCTTCATGTGACATTTGAATGTGCAATAACACAAAATGATTGGAGTTCTGCACAAGATTGAATGATAAATGCAAATGCTGCAGATATAACAAATGATTTAAGTTATGGGAATAAAGAGTCAAATCTTACAACTTTTAATTGTTTTTGTCTGAAAGGAACACAGTCAGCAAGCCAGGACCCTGGTGTAACAACAAACTTCTCCCCATGTCTTGATCCTGACTTGCTAGATTTGTCTTACAAACAGAGCTTTCCTGGATGGCACATGAAACGGTTTGAAACAAAACTTGAACTTTGGGGAAATTCTCAGATAAGCCCAGATCAAAGGGGAAAATACATGCATATAAATGACTGTGATGATAGCTAACATAATAACACTGTTACAGATGACGAAAAGCCTGGCTTTACACACTTGAGGTTTGAGAACTATGTGCCTCAACATTTCCACTGGGGTTCTTTCAATAATATCAGTTGGGAATGATGCAGCAAATGTTAACTTTAGGGAAAAGGGTATTGTGATCCTTGTTCACCACAGTTGCATAGCATCCATGCAATCAATGACTAGGCCTAATGGATCTCAGACTTTGTTGTGGATATAGGCTCATGTGTCTGATTTACTGAAAATGGTGCTAGTGAGAATCAAGACAAGGCTACCTTTAAAACGGTTACTTTAATCTTGGATAACGGGTGGATGTAGCTAACCTTCTTTTGGTCTACAACAAATTTGATATTGACAGATATTGTTCTCCAAATTCATTGTTGCCACTAACTTACAAGGACGCAAAATCACCTACACATAACGTTACTGATAACGCAGTAGCAAAATAATGTAGTAGCTAGAAGTACAAAAAAAAACAATGCATGACAGCCACAACCAAGTGAGGTCAGCCTGAGAATGTAGATGCTGCTATCAAATTCAATGTTTGATTACTAAATGCATTTCATTGTCCATATCACACAGGTCATGACCAAAACAACAAACACCTTGCTAGACGTAGCTGAGTTTACTCAACTCTACGATATAACGTTACATCTCGATGGAAGATATCCAAATTACATGGATCCAAGTTAAATTAACGTAGAGTTATGCTAGACGTTGACACAACTTCCGTTAGAAAAACGAGTTAGATGCTTTCGTAGACACAATGAAAGATAATGTATATGGATGTCTAATTTGATAAATAACTGCTGACTCTCTTTAACCACACCCCGTTTGCCAGCCGCGGTGTATTTGTCTTTGCTTTGGTAACGTTAGCAAGCGAAAGGCTAGTAGGGCCACATTCAAGTGCAGCTCTAGCTGGCCAAGTTGGAAGGATACGGATAGAGACGAGACCTAGTAAAGACGGAAGCCGAAATGGCCATTTCAGTGATACACATTGTAAATATCTCATGACAAGCGACGCCTACAACTGTCGCAATGTTTTTATTTTTATCAACACACACTTCAACTGGATGTGCTTTTCACCAAAGAGGGAAGCTAGCAAACTGTATACAGTAGGTCAGCCATGCTTAGCAAGGGTTCTGTGTAATTTACACGGAGGTGCAGTCGCAGATTTAATTTACCTGTTTGTTCGCGACCAGATTTGATTATTTTCCGAACCTCAACCCCCGACACTCCAAGATGCGTGGCTGTTGTGTTTCTGTTTTGCCAACCCGATGATGTTGCTGTTCAATTGCGCTTTCAATGATTACGATGCTGCCATATTCCTGACAGGCGAAAGCGCACGCGCGAAACCTAGGTTTTGATTAATGCCGCTAATGTCAGAAGTGACTATTCATAGCAGTTTAGTGCAATTAACGTAGCAGGTTAGGATAATTCGGTCAAGGCTTGGAAAAGAGTTCGGGTTATATGCACCTTTTTGACGTCACGTTAACATTCGCGGCATCCCTTCTAGACATGACCCGAAACCTGCCTGTCATGAGTGTGTCAGCTGATTGGTTTGTCAGGAAGTAGCGCTTTCTAAGCGAAGTTGGCTATAAGCCCAGATCTAGGATCAGCATCATACCAAAGAGTGTAATATCACGTTCAAAACAATTGGGAACTCGGAAATCTCTGACTTCAGTGCGCTCAACGCAACTGGGAACTCGAAAAACGGTCGTCCAACTCCGGCTTTCCGGCTTGTCGCCTGAAGCTCACCAACGTCATGATTTGACGTCGTTTTTCCCGAGTTCCCGTTTGTCTTGAAAGCACCATCTTTCTAGAGCGCCGACTTTCAGGCCTGAAGAGAAATGACGTCATGATTTGACCTCGTATTTTTTGGGAGTTCACAGTTGTCTTGAATGCACCATAAGCCTTGTGTATTGAGAGCAATACATATACTGAACAAAAATATAAACGCAACATGCAACAATTTCAAGATGTTACTGAGTTACAGGTCATATGATGAATTCAGTCATTTGAAATAAATTCATTAGGCCCTAATATATGGATTTCACATGACTGGGAATACAGATGCATCTGTTGGTTAAAGATACTGTTAAAAAAAAATATGGTCCTCAGGATCTCATCATAGTATTTTTGTGCATTCAAATTGCTATCGATAAATTATGTTCGTTGTCCGTAGCTGATGCCTGCCCATACCATAACCCCACCGCCACCATGGGGTACTCTTTTCACAACGTTGACATCAGCAAACCGCTGACCCACACGATGCCATACACATGGTCTGTGGTTGTGAGGCTGGTTGGATGTACTTCCAAATGCTCTAAAATTACATTAGAGGCAGTAGAGAAATTAACATTAAATTCTCTGGCAACAGCTCTGGTGGACATCCCTGCAGTCAGTATGCCAATTGCACGCTCGCTCAAAACTTGAGACATATGTGGCAAAGTGTTGTGTGATAAAGCTGCATATTTTAGAGTGGCCTTTTATTTTTCCCAGCACAAGGTGCACCTGTGTAATGATCATGCCGTTTAATCAGCTTCTTGATATGCCACACTTGTCAGGTGGATGGATTATCTTGGCAAAAGACAAATGCTCACTAACAGGGATGTAAACAAATTTGTGCACAAAATTTGAGATAAATATTTTTTTTGCATATGAAACATTTCAGGATCTTTTATGAAACATGGGACCAACACTTTACATGTTGCATTTATATTTTTGTTCACTGTATAACTGACCTGAAATTCGCAAATAAACAGTAAACCCAAAGAATTAGCAGAAAGACGCCTTCCAAATTAAAACGGTACATCACTTTTCCTCTCTACCCGACCACCATATAATCTACAAATTACTTTTAATTAAATCATTTTAAACATACGGTACATTTTGGTACATTCACTCCCTGTCATGGTTTTCTCACAATTTCTGAGAATCAGTATAGTAATCACATGCAGGCAGTGGTTTCATCTGTTATTTCTAAAGATGAATAAAACACAGAATAGGCAAGTACATGAAAAGAGACAGAATGGGACAATTTTTTTGCTTTTGTTGTTGTCCTCTGATAACAAAAAAATATGCAAACTTTGAACTGGTGCAAAATAAATTAAGTCTTGCCCACTACTGTTTTCATTCCTGAAACGGTCAAATGTATTTAATCAAGAGTGTTGTAGCGCCCTCTATAGACAGCATCTTGACCCTTCTGCTCAAAGTAGTAACGACAGGATCCACTCTATGTTGTCACAGGTAAAGGTCTAACACACATACAGGCTAGGATTGATGCCATCTATTTACACATGAGTGTGCTATTTAAGATGCAATTGTATCTACTACTTGAAAATGTAATACAGATATGAAATAAGTTGAACCCTCCATCACCTCCCTACTCTATTACAGTACACTCTGGTAGAGACCTAATTTGACTTACATATGGCGCAACAAATCTATGTCTTGATCACAAGAACGTCCTCCACAAATGTGCACTCCCAGAGCATAGATAAAGAATACAAAAACAGTTAAGTACCATGAAACAATAACATGACATTTGTCTAGTTTTGACCTCAGTTTGTAGAACTCAGGTCAGTCACACTAACAGCCTTGTCAAACCAAATAGCTAGAGATAGCAAACCAAAAGTTTCTAGAATTGTGTCATGTGACAGACTCAGTGTAGTCAATCAAAGTACAGTTGGTCTGTAGTTCACCAAATGTAGTTCTCTAAACAATACAACACAATTCAGCAGTGACCTGCCAGCCAGCTCCTCAAACCGAGACTAGTGTCACCTGGGTCCCATACCATAAAGTGTGATAACTCACCTTGCTTGAATGTAGATGGGAAACATCTTGGCTTCTGTGACTGAGTGATGTTGAGAGTGGGACAGGGACACTGAGTGGTCACGTTATGAAGCATCTGATTCAGGGGCCTACCAGTAACCTTGCGCTGCCCATTAGCTAAATTGAATTATAGATAGACACAAGAGGAAAGGGGAGCATTTGGCTTCTATAGGATCCTGCAGAAACAAAATGTACATTGATATCTACAGGCTTCAAAGAAAAGAGGCAAGGAGGGAGGCCGAATTAACTTTTTATTTCGTTCACATGGAGTCAAATGGGAATGAAAGAACACACATTGTTCTATTTATATAACTTTTTTTTTTTGCATCAGATAAACAACAGATAAGGATTATCCAATCTGCAACAAAACGTTCATCTCAGGGGCCTGTAAAAGGGTCACAGATCACAGAATTAGCTGTGGTTGATAAAATACCTCCAATGTGCTTCTCTGAGCCATTTAGAAAAATAGGGCAGTGCAATACGCGTACACACATCAGGTCAACATGTCATGTAATAGGCCTAATGTACACTATCTTTATGTACCCTACTGTATTGTCATGAACATGTCATCCTTGAACAATTAATTACACAAATTCAATGACAAAGTTTTATAAAGACCCTCAATGAAGATAAAGGAGGTCATGTTCTTTTGTTTTAAGTTAATGTTTGTTTTTTTGTTATTGGTAATGAAAATACAGTATATTGTATAAAGCAGTATATATTACTGGCAAATTGTGTAACGATTCTCATTGGTGGAAGGAGAGGAGGACCAAAATGCAGCATGGTAAGTGTTGATCATATTTTAATAGAAAAACTGAACACTACACAAAATAACAACAAAGAGAAAACAAAACAGTTCTGCCAGGTGAACCAGACACTAAACAGAAATTAAACACCAACAACCAAACTGGGGAAAACAGGCTACCTAAGTATGATTCTCAATCAGAGACAACGAACGACACCTGCCTCTGATTGAGAACCACACTAGGCCAAACACATAGAAATATAACAACATAGAAAAAAGAACATAGACTACCCACCCCAACTCACGCCCTGACCAACCTAACACAAAGACATAAAAAAGAAACTAAGGTCAGAACGAGACAAATTGCTCATACTGTATATACAGAAACATAGTGTAGTATTTCTTTCTGATTAAAAAAGAAGAAGAAAGCTAGAGAAAGAGTCAAAAATAATAACATCTGAGATTAAATCTGATTGAATGTGATGCATCCTCTAACTAAGTAACATGTAGCATCATCACCTAGCTCAACCCCCATACACATTGACTTAGTTGCTGAGACATAAAGACACTGATTACACTGGTTCCTGGACCTCCTGACTGACAGTTGGCCTGACCAATCTGTCATCAACTCTCATTAAATTGCACTGGCATAAATACTCAGAATACACTACATTACTGTCTGGTCCACTCAGCATACCTGCTCCCCAATCCCAGAGCCCTGGGTTTCTCCTGACCCACCTGAACTGACCAGGAAAAACTCCAGGCCTTCATTATTAAAGGAGATACACTTCACAGAGCTCAAAAGGTAAGGAATACAATTAAGGGTTTACTTGGTACATATATTTCATCATGCCCATCTAGTGTGGTGGTTGACAGGAAAAAAATATTTTTTAAACAGCTGATGTTGCCAATAAATTAGCAGATTTTTTTTTACAAAGAAAATGTATTTACTGAGCGATAATGTAAACACCCATTCTTCCAAACATGCTATTGTCCAATGGATTGATGATAATATTATGAGCAAATAAACTGATATTTTAATCTACAAATGGTGTCAGTAGAGGTGTTAAACCTATTGAAGTCATTACCCGATGGTAAATCTACAGGTTATGATCTTATGGACAATTTTTTTACTTCGCTATGCTGCTCCCCAGATTGCAGCTCCACTGAAATACATATTTAATTGGTCACTGGAAAAGGGAACATTTGCAAATGTATGGAAGCATGCTAAACTGTCCAATCCCAAAAGACAGCAAAAAAAAACATTACTCCTGCCAATAATCAACCAAATAGTCTACTCCCTTCACTCAGTAAGATATTGGAGGGTATTGTGAGAAGACAAATATGGGAGTACATGGAAAAGAATGATCTGATTACAGCCCATCAGCATGCTTATCGCAAAAAAAAAACATTCCACCATCACTGCATTGGTTGATATGACTGACCAGTGGCTCAATGCTATGGATAATGGCAAGTCTGTGGGTGTACTATTTTTAGATTTTAGTGCAGCATTTGATTTAGTGGATCATGAAATAATTTTGACAAAATGATTGCATTGTGGGTTTAAGGAGGCAGCATTGAGTTGGGTACAGTCATATCAAACAGACAGGAAACAATGGGTCATCAATGGGTCATTTTCTTTCCCTCCTGCTTTAAACTGGAATACCGCAAGGCAGCTGCCTTGGGCCACTTCTTTACATAATATATACCAACGACCTTCCTTATGCCTTATCTGAAACTCAAGATACTATATTTGCAGATGATACTACAATTTATACAGCAAGACAATCGGTTCAATAGGTACAGCAAGCTCTACAAGTAGATCTGGGAAATATCAGGGAGTGGGTTTGCCGGAATAAATTAGTTTTGAACACCAAGAAAACCAGGGTTATGTTGGTCTGTTCCACCAGGAAAAGGCCAACACAGCATAGGATACAACAAGGTTTGTGGGGAGTACAAATTGAGGAATTGGCAGAATGTCCCGTTCATCATAACAAGGGGACCAAGGGGCAGCCTGATAAGAATACATTCTTCTTTAATGAAAGAGAACCACTGAACAAAGTATACAAAACGACCGTGACGCTATAAGACACGCGTGCTGACATGTAACTACACATAGACAATAACCCACAAAACCAAAATGGCAACCTAAATAGGATCCCCAATCAGAGACAACGATAAACAGCTGTCTCTGATTGGGAGCCAATTCAGGCCACCATAGACCTACATATACCTAGACATACCAAAACCCCATAGAATACAAAAAAATCTAGACAAGCAAAAAACACACATCACCCTCGTCACACCCTGACCGTTCTGATCCAGAAAGTGATCAGGGTTAAAGGTTGTGGGCGTGACCCAGTGGTCCTGGTCTCTTAGAACAGAGTGAATCAAGGGAATTATCACGGTGCCCTGAGGGATATTGTACCCTCGAAATGAGATATTCTTGGTGGCGTAGTGCGGGATGTTGAACGGGACGATGTCCAGGAAGCGCTGCACCTTTATGGATGACAGCGTCTGTGAAGGGAAGGGACTTCCTGTCCTCCATCTGGGGAATGCGTTGTCGTCCAATGACTGTGTCAATCTCCTGCTGCATGTGCATCTGAATGTTGGGGAATTTGATGAGCACTATGAGGGCGTATCTGAGAGTGGTGCTGGTGGTCTCTGTTCCTGCCAGATAGGTTCAAGACTGTGGACACCAGGTTCTCATAATGGAACTCAGAGGAGGACACATCCTTCTCCTGGTTGAGTTTGGTAAGGAAGCAGTCTATGAAGTCTCTAGGGTTCCCTGGGTCCAGGGTTTCCTGGTGCTCATGGATCTTTTTCATCACAAAACCTCTCAGCTCGTCCACCTGGCCGAACACAACTTGTTGCCGACCAGGCAGGCGTTCCATCAGCCAGGGGAAGATGTAGAGCTGTCCCCAGGGGGTGCTTCCAAAGTGCAGTATGGCTGAGAGGATGTTGAGCAAGTGCAGGAAGTTGTCATCCTCGTAGCCGAAGCGCTGGCCAAACACCAGGGAGCAGATGACGTTGGACATGGTGCGACTCAGGAAGGGGTGGGGGTCAAAGGGCACAGCTTTAGTGCCGTCTAGACTGTCTATGAGATGTTGGCTCTCCTCCTGTATCCACTCTTCCATTCTCTTACGGCCCATCCCAAAGTCTCTCAGTGTGGTCAGGGTGAAACGACCCAGCTTGCGCCAACGCTCCCCTTACTGATGGCCAGGCCGTATCCCCTGGTAACTCGGACCAGAAAGGGGACGGGAGCTCGTCCTATGAAGTCCTCAGCCTGGTCCACCAGAGCCTCCTTGACCGCCTCGTACCCCACCAGCACCACAGCCCGCTGGCGCCCCAAATACACTGTCATCACTGGCCCATGCACACCACTCCACTTGGTGAGCGTCTTGAAGGGGCCCTGTTTGTCCATCTGAAGCAGGTTGCCTAGCAGCGGCAGAGCGTGGGGTCCGGGGGGTAGACGGATATGTCTCTGTCTCCTCAGCAACCACAGTAGAACCAACACCAATCCGCCCAACACCACATCTCCATTACTCCGGCAGGCAAAACAACAACGTGGCTTCTTCTTCTTCTGTATTCTTCTTTATTCTTTTTTAACCCACCTCTTTTATCTACACCTCTCTTTAGTGTTTTCCTTCTGTCAGTGCAGCAGTGGCTGTCTGTCACTGTTGCATGCCTGACTGTGTGTGTGTGTTGAAGATGTTTGCAGAGATAAGGGGGTGTGTTGAAACTTGTCTGGGACAGAGGTAAACAACAGATCAAATGATTGGCTGCTGTCACGACTTCTGCCGAAGCCGATGCCTCTCCTTGTTCGGGCGGTGTTTGGTGGTCGACGTCATTGGTCTTCTAGCCATCGCTGATCCATTTTTCATTTTCCATTTGTTTTGTCTCGTTTTCCCATACACCTGGTTCTCATTTCCCTCATTATGTGTTGTGTATTTAACCCTCTGTTCGCCCCATGTCTTTGTGTGGTATTGTTTATTGTAGTGCTTGTGCACATTTTGTTTGACTGGTGCGCGTCGGGTTATTGTGCCCATACTTTGTATTTCGTATGCCGTTGGTTTTACTATTAACCTGCTCCGGCTATTATCAAGTTCTGCTCTCCTGCATCTGACTTCTCTGCCACCAGATACGCACCCCTTACAGCTGCTGACATCACAATCACGTGACTGCACCTTGACCCCCAACCAATTTATGCTTCTCAGGCCAATGTAAACAAGGCAAATGACAGTGCAGAAAACCAATAGTGTGGAAAGGACTGATATCTAATACTGTGTCTGTCTAGGTTTTAAAGCGTTATTTTTATTAAATGGAATACAACAAGGATAATAACAAGACAACCATAAACTGAGGACGATGTACATGACAATATTCTGTGGCGTACAGCAGGTCAGCCACCAGGGAGAGACTAGTCGAGGCCTGGTGACAGAAGGAGTGTACATCACGAGGCGACGACACCATCTGCTGGATGTGCCAGGTCTCGACGGGCTCTCAGGCCAGGACTAATTGGGGCTGATTGGGAGATGGTGAGTAATCAAGGGCTGATTGCTCACCCCACGGACCTCCCAGTACTTTGTAGATTATTGCATGGTATGCAGAGGGAGGTGTTTAGTCCCAGGGTCAGCTTATTGATGAGCTTTGAGGGCACTATGGTAGCTGAGCTGCAGTCAATGAATAGCATTCTCACAAAGGTGTTCCTTTTCTCCAGGTGGGAAAGAGCAGTGTGGAGTGCAATAGAGATGGCATCATCTGTGGATCTGTTATGGCGGTATTCAAATTGGAGGTTTCTGGGATAATAGTGTTGATGTCAGCCATGACCAGCCTTTCAAAGCACCTCATGGCTACAGATGATGTGAGTGCTACGGGTTGGTAGTCATTTAGGCAGGTTACCTTAGTGTTCTTGGGCACAGGGACTATGGTGGTCTGCTCAAAACATGTTGGTATTACAGACTCGGACAGGGAGAGGTTGAAAATGTCAGTGAAGATACTTTCCAGTTGGTCAGCGCATGCTTGCTGTACACATCCTGGTAATCTGTCTGGCTCTGCGGCCTCATGAATGTTGACCTGTTTAAAGGTCTTACTCACATTGGCTGATGAGAGCATGATCACAGTCTTCCGGAACAGCTGGTGCTCTCATGCATGTATCAGTGTTATTTTCCTCGAAGCGAGCATAGAAGTAGTTTAGCTCGTCTGGTACGCTCGTGTCACTGGGCGGCTCTCGGCTATGCTTCCCTTTGTAGTCTGTAATGGTTTGCAAGCCCTGCCACATTCAATGAACATCAGAGCCGGTGTAGTATGATTTGATCTTAGTCATGTATTGACGCTTTTCTGTTTGATGGTTCGTCGGAGGGCATAGCGGGATTTCTTATAAGCTTCCAGGTTAGAGTCCCGCTCCTTGAAAGCGAGCGGCAGCTCTAGCCTTTAGCTCAGTGTGGATGTTGCCTGTAATCCATGGCTTCTGGTTGGGGTATGTACCTATGCTCACTGTGGGGAGGACGTCATCGCACTTATTGATGAAGCCAATGACTGATGTGGTGTACGCCTCAATGCCATCGGAGGAATCCCGGAACATATTCCAGTCTGTGCAAGAAAAACAGTCCTGTATCTTAGCATCTGCTTCATCTGACCACTTTTTTTATTGATCGAGTCACTGGTGCTTCCTCCTTTAATTTTAGATTGTAAGCAGGAATCGTTACTATATGAAATGTCATGGGGACAATCAATTATAAGATAAGCAGACTATGCATATGGAACTTTTTGCCCTCATTGTATTGTGTATTCATTTTATTTCATATTATTCAATAACAATTGCTTTCTAAAAAATAGGCCTACTGAGATTCCCAGCACCATTGCTCAGAATCTCAGACATTCTTTAATGCTGTTTTTTGGTTTCTAGTGGCAATTTTACTTTCTAAGATTAATTTGGTGCCTAACAAATTGTATAAACAGGTTCAGTATTAGAGATAAAGAACTGTTTTTTAAATATTAATATTTCACAGAGCAGCAGTATTGTTTTGTTAATTGAGGGAATATGAACATTGAGGTCGCCCAAGACGATAATTTTGGGGTTAATTAGTACTTTGATGGAATGATGGTAAAGCCCGTCTTGAACCTGTAACCAAAATGAAACTACTGTCAGACAGTACCAAAACCTATGCATTAGGCCTATATCCTCTTCATTACAGAACCTGCATTTTGAATCTTGCTTAAAACCTGTTTGGGATAGGGGGCAGTATTTTCACATTCGGATGAAAAGCATGCCCAGAGTAATCTGCCTGCTACTCAGGCCCAGAAGCTAATATATGCATATCATTAGTAGATTTGGAACACTCTGAAGTTTCTAAAACTGTTTGAATGATGTCTGTGAATATAACAGAACTCATATGGCAGGCGAAATCCTGAGAAATATCCAACCAGGATGTGGGAAATCTGAGGTTTGTAGTTTTTCAGGTGATTGCCTATCCAATATACAGTGTAAATGGGGTCATATTGCACTTCCTAAGGCTTCCACTAGATGTCAACAGTCTTTAGAACGTTGTTTCAGAATTCTACTATGAAGGGGGAGCGAAAAAGAGCTGTTTGAATCAGGGGTCTGGCAGAAAGCCATACATTTAGTCACGCGGCCGTGAGCACAAGTTCCTTTTCATTTCTAGAGATAAAGGAATCGTCCGGTTGAAACATTATTGAAGATTTATGATAACATCCTAAAGATTGATTATATACATTGTTTGACATGTTTCTACGAACTGCAATAGAACTTTATGACTTTTCGTCTGGACCTAGTGCCTGCACCTTGTGCATTTTGGATTACTGGACTAAACACGCAAACAAAAAGGAGATATTTGGACATAAAGATGAACTTTATCGAACAAAACAAACATTTGTGGAACTGGGATTCCTGGGAGTGCATTCTGATGATAAGTTAATATTTATAACGCTATTTCTGACTTTTACTGACTCCACAACATGGCGGGTATCTGTATGGCTTGTTTTTGTTGCTGAGCTCTGTACTCAGATTATTGCATGGTATGCTTTTTCCGTAAAGCTTTTTTGAAATCTGACCCAGCGGTTCCATTAAGGAGAAGTATATATTTAATTCTATGCATAACACTTGTATCTTTTATCAACGTTTATGATGAGTATTTCTGTAAATTGATGTGGCTCTCTGCAAATTTGCAGGATGTTTTCGAGGCACAACATTACTGAACATTATGCGCCAATGTAAACTGAGATTTTTGGATATAAATATTAACTTTATCGAACAAAACATACATGTATTGTGTAACATGAAGTCCTATGAGTGCCAACTGATGAAGATCATCAAAGGTTAGTGATTAATTTTCTCTATTTCTGCTTTTTGTGATTCCTCTCTTTGGCTGAAAAATGGCTGTATGGTTTTTTGACTGACCTAACATGGTGTGCTTTCGCTGTAAAGCCTTTTTGAAATCGGACACGATGGCTAGATTAACAAGAAGTATTAGGGAAGATTCTGAATTTGTTGGTAACATATGTAAGATGTTTTATATTCATCAAATGTGTGTAAGTTACTTCTCATCAGAATGGTATTTTTGTGTAATTCTGTGGTGACGTTGCAGTTATCTGTTCTATGTCAAAACTAAGTTGCCTGGGCCGCTGAGAGGGGAGAGGTCAAAGTGTCATCATGTGTAAACATATCTTTCACTCTCTACCTTTCCCATAGTGGGGAAAGGAAGGTTGCAGTGTCTGGAATCATTCTATGCTCCCTCTTATGTTGTTTCTATCTTAACCTATAGCCTCACCCTCCTCTCCGTGAGTTTGTCCAGGAGTTTGTATTTAGAGTGGGTTGTATATAAATGACAATTTGATATATGCCTGTTGTAATGGAGGATTGGTTTATGGTTCTGGGTTTGGGAAAGGAGACAAAGCTGAACGATGAGTTATGTCTATGCTGTCTGACTATGTGTGTCTTTGCTATTAAAGGAACTCAGTTGTATTGTAAGGGGGCTCTCAGAGGATTCACTGGGAGACACTGAATCAATCTGAGAGTCACAGGGTTGTGATAGAGCTCATATAATTAAAGATGGACTTTTATAACTAACTCTAACTTGTGTGTGTGGTTTGCTCCCATGATTTGGTAAATAGAGGAAATTTCCACGACAGAAGTTAAACTTTAATGTGTTGTATTGCACTTGTGAATGTATGAAAGTTAAATATTTCTAAAAAATATTTTTGAATTTCACCATTTCAGCGGATGTTGTTGAGGGGTTCCGCTAGCCTTAAGTTTTAATACACCAAATGGAAAACATTGTCTTTGTTGACAGAATTTTGTAGGAAATCTTTAACTAGTAGATACAGGCAGAATATACCGCACACCCATGAGGGGGTATAGCAGACACTAATTGAACATACATATAATTTGAACAAACATCACCACCATAGGTTCTATGTCATGTAGAAGAGGAGGTGTGATGGTGTGGGTTTGCTTTGCTGGTGACTGTCTGTGATTTATTTTGATTTCAAGGCACATTTAACCAGCATGGCTACCACAGCATTCTGCAGCGATAAGCCATCCCATCTGGTTGGCGCTTAGTGGGACTATCATTTTCTTTTCAATGACCAAACACACCTCCAGGCTGTCTAAGGGTTTTTGACCAAGAAGGAGAGTGATGGAGTGCTGCATCAGATGACCTGGCCTCCACAATCACCCGACTTCAACCCAATTGGAAGGTTGGGATGAGGTGGACCGCAGAGTGAAAAGCACCCAACAAGTGCTCAGCATATGTGGGAACTCCTTCATGACTGTTGGAAAAGCATTCCTCATTAAGGTTTTTGAGAGAATGCCAAGAGTGGGCAAAGCTGTTATCAAGGCAATGGGTGGCTACTTTGAAGAATCTACAATATAAAGTACATTTTGATTTGTTTAGCACTTTGTTTACTACATGATTCCATGCGTTATTTCATCATTTTGATGTCTTCACGATTATTCTACAATGTAGAAAATAGTAAAAAAATAAAGAAAAACCCTTGAATGAGTAGGTGTCTACATTCTAGTTTTTAGCTACTTTGCAACTACTTAGCATTTTAGCTAACCCTATCCCCTAACTCTAACCTGAACCCTTTAGCTAACCCTTCCCCTAACCTTAACCGTAATCCTAACCTTAACCCTCTAACCTAACCCCCAACCTTAACCCTAACCTAGCTAACATTAGCCACAAGTTCCCAAACGGGTCCACAGATGATGCAATCTCTTTTGTACTCCACACTGCCCTTTCCCACCTGGACCAAAATGAACACCTACGAGAGAATGCTTTTCATTGACTACAGCTCAGTATTCAATACCAGTCCCCTCCAAGCTCATCACTAAGCTAAGGTCCAAGGGACTGAACCCCTCCCTCTGCAACTGGATCCTGGACTTCCTGACGGGCCGCCCCCCAGGTGGTTAGGGTAGATAACATCACATCCGGCACGCTGATCCTCAACACGGAGGCCCCAACAGGGTTGCGTAGTAAGTCTCTTCCTGTACTCCCTGTCACCCACAACTCCTACATCATCAAGATTTTTGATGACACAACGCCTTTATCACCAATGACGATGAGACAGCCTATAGGGATTAGGTCAGAAACCTGGTAGTGTGGTGCCAGGACAACAACCTCTCCCTCAATGTGGACAAGACAAAGGAGCTTATCGTGGACTGCAGGAAATGCAGGGCCGAACACCATTGACATCGAGAGCTTCAAGTTCCTCGGTGTCGACATCGCTAAGGCCCTATTCTGGTCCAAACACACCAACACAGTCATGAAGAGGGCACGACAAAGTCTCTTCTCCCTCAGGAGGCTGAAAAGATTTGGCATGGGCCCTTAGATCCTCAAAACGTTTACAGCTGCACCATTGAGAGCATATTGACTGACGGCATCACTGCTTGGTATGGCAACTGCTAGGCATTCGACCGCATGGTGCTACAGAGGGTAGTGCGTACGGCCCAGTACATCACTAGGGCCGTACTCCCTGCCATGCAGGACCTCTACACCAGGCAGTGTCAGAGGAAAGCCCTAAACATTTAAAGACTCCAGCCACCTAAGTCATAGACTGCTTCTCTGCTACCACACGGCAAACAGTGCCGGATTGGGACCAATAGCCTTCTGAACAGCTTCAACCCCCAAGCCATTAGACTGCTAAATAGTTTTTAACTCTATGCACACACACTGGACTCTACACACACATACCCACCCATCGAAAATTCACACTGGTTATCTACTCCGATTTCGGAGCACTCTCGTCTGAGTGTGTCGGAGCGCAGAATAACAGAAGCATTTACAAACAGGCAACATCCATTGAATATGACCGGTCATAGCAAAAACATCAGCAAAAAAAATAAAATCAATTGTTGCCAGCAGGACAGTTAGTCACCAACGCTCTAGATAACATGAAAACAGCATAACCGGCTCTGCTAGGGTGAGTAAAATGGTCAGAGTGAGGTGTTCTTTCATTTGTGTCTGGAAGCTAGCCATCTTTAGCCAGTTAGCTTGGGTGCTTGACTGCCGTTCTGAGGTCAGAACTCTTGGATTAGTGTGCACTCAGAACGCTCCGACAGCGAAATGCTCTGAATTTACTGATGGACAATCTGACAATGCTCTGAATTTACAAACACCCAGAGCAAACTCTGAGCACACTCTGGCACTCCAGAGTGAATTTCAAATCAAATCAAATTGTATTGGTCACATACATGGATAGCAGATGTTATTGCGAGTGTATCGAAATGCTTGTGCTTCTAGTTCCAACAGTGCAGCAATATCTAAGTAATCTAACAATTCCACAACAACTACCTAATACACACAAATCTAAGTAAAGGAATGGAATAAGAATATTGACATATAAATATGGATGAGCAATGATCGAGGGCATAGTTACACTGACACTCCAACACATACAGACATACACTCATTCACATTAACACGTACACGCATTCGCCAAACACACACACTTACATACTCATCAAATACACTGCTGCTACTGTATTATCTATCCTGTTGCCTAGTCACTTTACCCCTACCTATATATCTCCATTTCCTCATACCCCTGCACATTGACTCTGTACTGGTACCCCATGTACAGTGCATTCAGAAAGTATTCAGACCCTTTGACTTTTTCCACATTTTGTTACGTTACAGCCTTATTCTAAAATTGATTAAATGTTTTTTTTCCTCATCAATCAGCACACAATACCCCATAATGACAAAGCAAAAAATGTTTTTTAGAAATGTTTGCAAATGTACAGTACCCGTCAAAAGTTTGGACATACCTACTCATTCAAGGATTTTTCTTTATTTTACTATTTTCTACATTGTAAAATAACAGGGAAGACCTCAAAACTATGAAATAACACATGGAATCAAGTAGTAACTAAAAGTGTTAAACAAATTTAAATATTTTATATTTGAGATTCTTCAAAGTAGTCCCCCTTTGCCTTGATGACAGCTTTGCACACTCTTGGCATTCTCTCAACCAGCTTCCTGGAATGCATTTTAATTAACAGGTGTGCCTTGTTAAAAGTTAATTTGTGTCACACCCTGATCTGTTTCACCTGTTTTTGGGCTTGTCTCCACCCCCCCCTCCAGGTGTCGCACATCTGCCCCATTATCCACGTGTATTTATACCAGTGTTATGTTTGTCTGTTGCCAGTTTGTCTTGTCTCATCAAGCCTACCAGCGGTTTCCCGTACTCCTGTTTTCGTTCGTCTCTTTTCTAGTTTTCCCGCTTTTGACCATTCTGCCTGCCCTGACCCTGACTGCTGTTCTGTACCTTTCGGACTGCTCTGGATTACTGACCTCTGCCTGCCTGTCGTTTGCCTGCCTACTGTTTTTGTAATAAACTGTTGTTACTTCGAACTGTCTGCATCTGGGTCTTATCCTGAGGTCTGATAAGTTTGTGGAATTTCTTTCCTTCTTAATGTGTTTGATTCTCTCAGTTGTGTTGTGACAAGGTAGGGGTGGTATACAGAAGATAGCCCTATTTGGTAAAAGACCAAGTCCATATTATGGCAAGAATAGCTCAAATAAGCAGTCCAGCATTACTTCAAGACATGAAGGTCAGTCAATCCAGAACATTTCAAGAACTTTGAAAGTTTCTTCAAGTGCCGTCACAAAAACCATCAAGCGCTATGATGTAACTGTCTCTCACAGGAAAGGAAGACCCAGAGTTACTCTGCTGCAGAGGATAAGTTCATTAGTTACCAACCTCAGAAATTGCAGCCCAAATAAATGCTTCACAGAGTTCAGGTAACAGATCTCAGCATCAACTGTTCAGAGACTGTGTAAATCAGGCCTTCATGGTCAAATTGCTGCAAAGAAACCACTACTAAAGGACACCAATAATAAGAGACTTGCTTGGGCTAAGAATAAACATTAGACCGGTGGAAATCTGTCCTTTGGTCTGATGAGTCCAAATTTGAGATTTTTGGTTCCAACCACCATGTCTTTGTGAGATGCAGCGTAGGTGAACGGATGATCTCTGCATGTGTGGTTCCCACCGTGAAGAATGGAGGAGGAGGTGTGATGGTGCTTTGCTGGTGACTGTCCATGATTTATTTAGAATTCAAGGCACACTTAACCAGCATGGCTACCGCAGCATTCTGCAGCGTTACGCCATCGTATCTGGTTTGCACTTAGTGCCACTATCATTTGTTTTTCAACAGGACAATAACCCAACACACCTCCAGGCTGTGTAACAGCTATTTGGCCAAGAAGGAGAGTGATGGAGTGCTGCATCAAATGACCTGGCCTCCACAATCACCCGAGCGCAACCCTATTGAGATAATTTGGGATGATTTGGACCGTAGAGTGAAGGAAAAGCAGCTAACAACTCCTTCAAAACTGTTGGAAAAGCATTCCAGGTGAAGCTGGTTGAGAGAATGCCAAGAGTGTGCACAGCTGTCAAGGCAAAGGGTGGCTACTTTGAAGAATCTACAATAAAATACCTTTTGATTTGTTTAACACTTTTTTGGTGACTACATGATTCCATATGTGTTATTTCATTGTTGTCTTGAATATTATTCTACCATTTAGAAAATAGTAAAACTAAAAATAGTAAAAATCCTTGAATGAGTAAGTGTGTCCAAACTTTTGACAGGTACTCATATATATATATATATATATATATATATATATACTGAAATTTACATATATATATATATATATACTGAAATTTACATATATATATATATATATATATATATATACTGAAATTTACATAAGTATTCAGACACTTTTCTCAGTACATTGTTGAAGGACCTTTGGCTGCGATTACAGCCGTGAGTCTTCTTGGGTATTACGCTACAAGCTTGGCACAACTGTATTTGGGGAGTTTCTCCCATTCTTCTCTGCAGATCCTCTCATGCTCTGTCAGGCTGCACAGCTATTTACAGGTCTCCACAGAGACGTTTGATCGGGTTCGTCCGGACTCTGACTGGGCCACTCAAGAACATTCAGAGACTTTCCCAAAGCCACTCCTGCATTGTCTTGGCTGTGTGCTTGGATTGTTGTCCTGTTGGAAGGTGAACCTTCGCCCCAGTCTGAGGTCCTGAGTGTTTTCATCAAGGATCTCTCTCTACTTTGCTCCGTTCATCTTTCCCTCGATCCTGACTAGTCTCCTAGTCCCGGCCACTGAAAAAAAATCCACAAGTCATGATGCTAACACCACCACCACCATGCTTCACCATAGGGATGGTATTGGCCAGGTGATGAGCGGTATCTGGTTTACTCCAGATGTGACGCTGGGCATTCAGGCCATAGAGTTCAATCCTGGTTTCATCAGACCAGAGAATGTTGTTTTTCATGGTCAGAGTCCTTTTAGGTGCTTTTTGGCAAACTCCAAGCGGGCTATCATGTGCATTTTTACTGAGGAGTGGCTTCCATCTGGCCACTCTACCACAAAGGCCTGATTGGTGGAGACCTTCAGAGATAGTTGTCCTTCTGGAAGGTTCTCCCATCTCCACAGAGGAATTCTGGAGCTCTGTCAAGAGTGACCATCGGGTTCTTTGTCACCTGCCTTATCAAGGCCCTTCTCCCCTGATAGTTCAGTATGGCCGGATGACCAGCTCCAGGAAGAGTCTTGGTGGTTCCAAACTTCTTACATTTAAGAATGATGGAGGCCACTGTGTTCTTGGGGACCTCCAACGCTGCAGAAATGTTTTGGTACCCTTCCCCAGATCTGTGCCTCGACACAATCCTGTCTCGGTGCTCTATGGAAAATTCCTTCGATTTCATGGCTGGGTTTTTGCTCTGACATGCACTGTCAACTGTGGGACCTTATATAGACAGGTGTATGCCTTTCCAAATCATGTCCAATCAATTGAATTTACCACAGGTGGACGCCAATGAAGTTGTGAAACATTTCAAGGATGATCAATAAAAACAGGATGCACCTGAGCTCAATGTCGAGTCTCATAGCAAAGGGTCTAAATATTTATGTAAATAAGATATTCAAGTTTTTTATTTTTTATAAATTTGCAAACATTTATAAAAACTCTTTTCGCTTTTTCATTATGCGGTATTGTGTGTAGATTGAGGAAAACAATTCATGAATACATTTTAGAATAAGTGAAGTGGTCTGAATACTTTCCGAATGTACTGTATAGCCAGCCCCTCGAGTCATTTAATATAATGCATAGAACTAGAAATGCTAACCCAACAAGGAACTTGTTCTATGGTTGAACGTGCTCCATGGTTACCAACGCAATGACGCTTTTCCGTATCCAAGACATCTCCAGCGCTGAAGAGGCGAGCTAGCTGATATATTTTCAGATATCACCGTCAATAAACATAGATAGTTAAAAGCGTTGTGTAACTATTCGTTTGTCTATTCAGTTAACATAACAATTAGCAGTAAAAGATTCGGGTGTTTGGCGTCAACAATGGTGAGTAACATTAGCACGCTAAGCTACTTTAGCCCAGCTAACGTTAGTTTGCTAACTAGCTTAAGTAGCTAGCAACATGATATGGCCAGCTTGCTGGTGTGGATTTAGCAAGGGATCAAATCAAATTGTATTCGTCACATGCGCCGAATACAACGGGTGTAATGTTAGACTTAACCGTGAAATTATTGCGTACGAGCCCTTCCCAACGATGTAGAGTTAAAAAAAAAAAACATTAATTAAAAATAAATAGTAGCTAACACAAGAGGAATACAATACCCAATAATTGAGCTATATAGTTACCACGAGTACCAAATCAATGTGCAGGGGTATGAGGTAGATATGTACATGAGTCATGTCATGAAGGCAGGGTAAAGTGACTAACGACGTTAACGTTAGGCATCAGGATACAGTAGACATAACTCCAGTAAAATAAAGAACAGAGTAGCAGCATTATGCTTTGTCACGTCTAGTGCGCGAACAATCTCTGTAATCGATAAGGTCGTCTGCACGGATTGTTAGCTTGCTGACGTTAGTTTAGTCAGTGAGTAGCGAAAATGTAAACATTCGCTAGCTAGACCTCTAAAATGTACTATAACGTTTCCATGACGACGCAGCGCTGCATGCTGATTAGCTAGAGTTTCCACTAATTGCCACAGTCAAAATGGACCAAATCGTAAAAATTAATGAAAAATTAAGACCAAATAGCTCATTTTAGTTAAGGTTAGGCATAAGGTTAGCAGTGTGGTTAAGAATGGGGTTAGGATTAAAATCCCATTTGAAGTAGAGAAATTGTTCGATATTGTGCTTGAAACAGTAATTTAACCTGCTAGCTAAACAACTTACTATAATTAATGAAGAGGGCCACAACCACAGATCCGTCTTCTAGTTTATGTTACTTGGCTGGAAATTGACATCCATCCCTGCCCCTCTTTCTCTCTCCTTGAAGGCTGAGTTTGGTTTCAATGAGCACCATCAGAATGAGGCCATCAACTACATGCGCTTTGCACGCTCCAAGAGGATCATCAGACTCAAGACCATTGACTCCTGCTTCGAGGACCTTAAAGACAGCAGGTGTTGTATCACACAATTTTAGTTTTTTTTAATCACAGCTAGCCAACTATGTTTGTTAGAGGAATGCAAGTCTGTCTTTTTAGGACAGCTTTGAAGGGTATTTGTGTGTATCTCCAAAGAAGAAGTTCCCCCACAGGGAGAAAGAGTTATTCTATTTATATTCTATTATAGGCTAGTGGAGGAGACATTCACAGTGGATGAGGTGCGGGACATGCTGGACGGGCTGCAGCTGGTTGTGCGAGGGGAGGTGGAGACAGAGCTCATCAACACGGCCCACACCAACGTGCTGCTGCTTCGGCAGCTCTTCTCCCAGGCTGAAAAGTTCTACCTCCGCCTGCAGACTGACATATCAGAGCTGGAGAACAGGTGGGCTGTGGGGAGGGGTGGGGTGGGATATCTCGGAAGTGGACTGTGGGGATGAGGGGGGGCTTCAAGGACAGGCTGAAGCCCATTTTGCGGCTAAGTTGGTAGAGCGTGGCGCTTGCAACGCCAGGGTTGTGGGTTCGATTCCCACGGGGGACCAGTACAAAAATGTATGCACTCCTAACTGTAAGTTGCTCTGGATAAGAGCGTCTGCTTAGTGACTAAAATGTAAAAGAGTAGGTAGTACTGAGAATTAGGGGGTGTATGTGAAGGTATATTTCAGTTTAACATTGGAAACTAGCTGGTGGCTCAGTGAATCTCAATAGCGCACTTCCTAAATCTAAACTCAGACTTAAGGCTATTGAAGCAATTACGCAATGGGTTAATAGCAGATAGCGGTTTCTCTCACTTCACTACACTTTTCCCCCAACAATACAATGAAGTGGGTGGGTGAGGTTAAAGACCTTTCCATCACACTCACTGCTTCACTCTGAGGATGGATCTGAACTTGTTACTGGGGCACAGGAACATGCCACTTTGAAATGTATAACATGGCTCTGTGATGTGGAGCACATTTCCAGGCCGAGGGACTGTGTTAATGGGTCTTTTAGAGAGGGAGGGGAAAGCCATTCCTTTTACAGTCCCAACTTTTTGATGTTGAAAAACTGACAAGTCCATCAGCAATGTAGAACGGAGACAGTGATTACATGGCAAATTGTATTAGAGAGACCATTTTCGTACTTTACGAACAAAACTTTGATTTGCCTCTAAGGATATTGTGAGGTTGTTGTGAGATTGGTACATGAGTGTGAGGGAATGAGAGATATTGGTTTAATTCAATTTTTCTAACAATTTGGGTCTTTGTTTGTATTTGCCATCTAACATCTGCTGAATTGAGAATATTAACCAGCTGTGTTTAAACTACATTTGACCTTTATTACACGGACACCAGTCATAGAACAAAAACAAAACATACAAAATCAAGCCTGTGCTGAAGGTGTTCCGTAGGCCTCAATCCCGTGTGGCTGTTAGCAGGGTGTCAGTAGCAGGGAATACGCCCATAGAAGCCAAAGAGCTACATGCATTCTGCAGCTTTTTCAAACCACATATAAGCGTGTAGCGGGGTGCTTTGTTTTATCACAGACAGTTTAAATAAATATCTTCAGGAGGATAACAATTGTGTTTTATTTTTCTTCTTAAAGAGACATACAGTAACTGCCAGGTGGCTGCTTCCCTGTACTCCACGTCAAATGTTTTGCACAATGTTATTCTGTTGATCTCTTTCATAAAGAAACATGCTAAGCTGTTAGGCCAGTTGGCCCCTACTTTCAGAAGCCCAATGAGTCAGTACACTCAATGAAACTCACTTTATGGTATCAAACATTATGTCATTACTCTGGTTCGTTTAAAAGCTATACATGTGCCTAAAAGTATAACATTTTCTAATTTTTTGTACATCTCTCTTTTTCTCATCCCCTTTGCTCTTTTTCATTTTCTACAGAGAGTTGTTAGAGCAAGTGGCTGAGTTTGAGAATACTGAGTTTAAAAACCCAAATAAGGTGAGTGCCCAACCACTGAACTATTTCCCCTTTATAAAAAATAATTGTGCATGTATTACATATTTAGGGTTAGGGCTGAAATGTTGCACTTTCATAAAATACACAGCACTTGAATCGTATCACAATTGGAAATGGTATACCTTTTTAAGTGAATGTTTTAAGTCCATGTTATCAAGGTAATGGACAGCTGACAACATATATTGATGCCATTTATTGATGGGAGAGTATGTGCTCACTTACATGCCTTACTTCCTTTCCCAGACTAACCAAGAAATTAGCAAGCCCAAGTTAGCACCGCTGAATGAAGGTGGGGTATCTGAACTTCTCAACAAGGTAAGGTACTCAAACCTCATCTGGTAGTACAGATGTATTTTGTAATAGCACCAGCTCAGCAGCTATATCACCAGCCATCTCATCAACAGTTTCTTCACATTGGTTTTTCATCAGGAGATATCAAGGCTACAAGAGGAAAATAATAAGCTCAAAGGCAGGCTCCGGACTTTGGAAACCCAGGTACCTCACACATCTGAATCAATAAAGTGTATTTCTGATTGACATGTTCTTACTTAGTTATGATGTTGCTTATCAATGGTGTGGTACTGTAGATTTGGTCATAATCTTGTCAAGTTCTGTACCTGATCACATCCATGATCATGATTAGTTTATAATGACACGACATTATTCACCTGAATGACTCCTGATTTCCTAGTAACCACAGAACAATCATGAGCTGCTTGTCTGCTAGAGTGGAATGGATAGCCGACCAACTGCCTGGTTGGTTATTTGGGTAGCTATTTCCTCGGAGAGGGGTTTGGAAGGGGCTCCTTTTCATTTTGAAGTGCATTTTGAAGTCGTCATTAATGTATAAAATAAAAAGTAGTAAAAATAATAATCTGCATAGTCTGGAATCCGTGTGTGTAAACTGCGTATTGAGGATTAACATATTCAGGATTTCCATTTTATACTCCTAAAATAAACAAATGAAAGACACTGTACTGTAGCAAGCTAGCTATCTGGCTAGAATAGCCTGCTATGTTACTAACTAAGTTATGTTATAGTACTCTAGCTATTGCCATTCCAGCTGACAATCAGAGCTTGCATTTCAGAGCAGAGCGTCCAGAGTGAATTTACGAACACACCCTTTAATGCACTCTACTTATTGTAACTTTTGACATCATTGTAATTGTGCTCATGTTTCCACCTGACCTACACCTGACCTTGCTAATTGAATGATCGTATCACTTATATGTTGGTGTCACTTACATGCAGTATACTGATTGTTTTTCAGGCCATGGGTGCGTTGGATGAGAAGACCAGGGCGGAGAGAGCTCTCAAAGACTTGCAGAAGGTCAAGGGGGAACAGCAAGTACTGTAGCACCATAAGGGCCATGGGTTCAAGGTTTTGGGTTAACAATATAACAAACAAATCTGGTTCAAAAGACCATAGAATGACAACTGCACTTAACTTTTCAGTAGTATTTCCTGTTTACTTTCTGATTTTTGTGCATTGTATAATTTTTTTCTTTTTAGTGAAGTTGTCCACATGCTGGACTTGTTTATGATGTGTTGAAACTTTTGTCCTGCTTTTTTTCTGAACGATTACTATTATTTAATTTGCTTTCATGGAAATCAACTGGTATGTATCAATCTGACCCTATGCTTTGTGTGTTGAATATATGTCAATCTGAGTGTGCATCTCAAATGGCACCCGATTCCCATAGAGCTCTGGTCAAAAGTACTGCACTGTATAGGGAAAAGGGGGCCATTTTGGAACGCGCATAAAAATTCACCCACTGACATGCTGTGTGTTTCTCCCCAAGATGGCCACCCGTTCTCAGGAGATCACTAGTCTGGAGGACACGGTGGCAGCACTGCAGGAAGACTACCAGAAGTCCCTGAGTGTCAACGCTGCCTCCCAAAGAGACCTGCAGGACAACCTGGTGTCTGCCAAACATGACCTGCTCAGGGTACAGGAACAACTGTCCCTGGCAGAGAAGGTACGTGCTTGGCCCATACCCTATACCTGATGCGTTTCACATAAATCCTGCATTGATTTCAACCAATGGACAATTGTGTGAACTTCAGTCTCAAAATACAGTGTTTCCGGAAAGTATTCAGACCCCTTGACTTTTTCCACATTTTATTACGTTACAGCCTTATTCTCAAATTGATTAAATATTTATTTTCCTCATCAATCTACAAACACTACCCCAGAATGACAAAGTGAAAACAGGTTTTTAGAAATGTTTGCAAATTTGTTTTATTTTATTTACATAAGTATTCAGACCCTTTGCTATGAGACTCGAAATTGAGCTCAGGTGCACTGTTTCCATTGAAAGGCACACACCTGTCTATATAAAGTCCCACAGATGGCAGTACATCGTAGAGCAAAAACCAAGCCATGAGGTCAAAGGAATTGTCCGTAGAACTCCAAGACAGGATTGTGTCGAGGCACAGATCTGGAGAAAGGTACCAAAACATTTCTGCGGCATTGAAGGTCCCCAAAAATACAGTGGCCTCCATCATTCTTAAATGGAGAACCACCAAGACTCTTCCTAGTGCTGGCTGCCCGGCCAAACTGAGTAATCAGGGGAGAAGGGCCTTGGTCAGGGAGGTGACCAAGAACCCGATGGTCACTCTGACAGAGCTCCAGAGTTCCTCTCTGCAGATTGGAGTACCTTCCAGAAGGACAACCCTTTCTGCAGCACTCCACCAATCAGGTCTTTGTGGTGGAGTGGCCAAATGGAAGCCACTCCTCAGCGACAGGGACTGGGAGACTAGTCAGGATCGAGGGAAAGCTGAACGGAGTAAAGTACAGAGAGATCCTTGATGAAAACCTGCTCCAGAGCGCTCAGGACCTCAGACTGGGGGCGAAGGTTCACCTTCCAACAGGACAACGACCCTAAGCAGACAGCTAAAACAACACAGGAGTGGCTTCGAGACAAGTCTATGAATGTCATTGAGTGGCCCAGCCAGAGCCCAGACTTGAACCAGATCGAACATCTCTGGAGAGTCCTGAAAATAGCTGTGCAGTGACGCTCTCCATCCAACCTGACAGATCTTGAGAGGATCTGCAGAGAAGAATGGGAGAAACTTTCCAAATCACTGTAATCACTGCCAAAGGTGCTTCAACAAAGTACAGAGTAAAGGGTCTGAATTCTTATGTAAATGTTTTTATTTTTAATACATTTGCAATCATTTCTAAAAACCTGTTTTTGCTTTGTCATTATGGGGTATTGTGTGTAAATTAGTGAGGAGGAAAAACGATTTAATCCATTTTAGAATAAGGCTGTAACGTAACAAAAAGTTAAAGGGTCTGAATACTTTCCGAATGCACTGTATATCTGCCATTTCGAGGTTATCATGCAATCGGGTTTTGTGTGTGTGTAGGAGCTGGACCGGAAGTTCCAACAGACTTCTGCCTACCGCAACATGAAGGAGATCCTCACCAAGAAAAATGAGCAGATCAAGGACATCAGGAAACGGCTTTCAAAGTGAGTCGGTTGATTATTATACAAATTTGTTATGTATGACTGGTTGATTGAGATTCTTCTCCTGAAAGATGATTATGTTTGCAGTTCCTGTCTAACAACCTTCTCTGCTAACAGTTCCAATGTATCAATTCTAGATACGAGTCTGATGAATGAACCCTTTGCATCACACAACAAGACACAAAATGGAGGTTAAAATACACGACAAAGGGTAGAAATGGCCCAAAAGTTGGGACTGTCACTCTGGAGAAGGTTTTTGCCCGTTTACCATTTATTCTACCCCACTGCAGGAGCAGGTGCTTTGAACAAAAAATTGAATTGAGAATATCACCTGTAGTTCAGAACCTTTCAGAAGAATCGTATCATCTCGCTGATCCAGCAGCTTTTGTAGTCATTGGCTTTAGGAGATGATTGCAGGGTATTAAGGGTTAGGGGCTAATCGACAGAGCCTCCTATGGTCAGTCTCACTGGGAGATATCTAGGAGCTGGAGCTTTGTGTGTTTAGTAGTTGGTTTTCCTCATTGCACTATGCAAGTACTTTCACGTCCTTGACTTGCTGTCTAAAACGGAGGCCTTCTGAATAGGAGAGATATGCTTGAAGCTCTGGTGCTGTCTATATCTGATGGTGATGGGTACATTTTTCCATGACACCAATATAAATTATTGGCTCTTCTCAAGACTGTATAATCTTTTTCACCTATTTCTATGTAGCTGGGGTATCATGCAACATCTGTTTATATGTATTCAGCTGGCGGAATTGAGCTCCAAGTTTTAATGATAGTGAATAGTCATGGCTAATGGTACATATTATGAATCGCAGCATAACATTCCAAAATATCTTGAGGGGAAGGTTTTGAGGGAAACGTTTACGTATGATTTGACATGTTTTCTTATTTTTCTTACAATTTTTATCCTGTTTTAGCATGTAAAAATGATTGGAACGATCAGAGGTTGGACCTAAGCAAATGTATAAGTACTTCCCTACACATATAGAATATTTTTATGGGAACAGTGAACTTTTTTGTCCTTAACCCTGATAATAGCCTGGTATCAAGGCATATATTGTATTCCGTCTGGTACCAGGCCAGAGGCATATGTGTGTAATATGACAAAAATTCTATGTTGCTGTCTTTGACGTAATGCTCTTGTAGAGTATGATACACGACCACCTATGTCATATTAGACGTGTATGTGTGATATGTTTGAATTGTTGTGGGGTAATAAAAGCTGTTACCAAAATGTCAGCTTCTTTCACATTTGTTCAAAGTACACCATGGGACAGAATATAAAAGATGTGGGCCTGCAAGCAGCTATCGGTGTATCACACTACAATGAATGTGATGGGCCTGGATATGGGTGGTGGCAGTGCTGCCTTCTCTATGGGTCGAAGCAGGGGGCTGGGAGCGTGTGCCGCCCTGGCTGTAGCATCTGCTTCTGCAGGGCCCATGCTGGCTCGGGTCCGCTCATGGGCTGCAGAGAAACACACCCTCTCTAAGCTTAACAAGCGCTTCTCAGGCTACATGGCACAGATATGACCAACGAGCCCAACCGAGCCACCACGGCTGAGTACGAGACACAGCTGATGGAGTACCGTGGTACACATGGTTAAACTGAAGATCGGGCTGGACGGCATCCGGGGAACCCATGAGATGAAGGCCATGGTAAGAGTCTAACTGCATGGCATCTCTCTGAGAGAAGTGCATGTGTACTTCCCAAATGGTACCCTATTCCCTATATAGTACCCTACTTTTGATCAGGGCCCATAGGGGCCTGGTCGAAAGTAGTGAACTATAAAGGGAATAGGGTGTCATTTGGGATGCTGATGTTTTATTTTATTTTTTTTACAGTCTAGCTATCCCTTGTCTGCTAAACCAATTTTGAGAAGATGTTTGATTACCTGTCACCTTTTGGTCATGCAGGTATAAATTTGAACAAGGCTGGAAGCACGAAGAGGGTTACTGCAGAATCTATGCTTATAAATATCAGATTTTGTTAAAGATCTCATTCAGCTGTGTTTATCTCGAAATTATTTCTTGATACGTTTACTTTTCAATTAAAATTGTCAAAAATAGCTTCTTAGCTAAGAGCAATTTCTCATCAATAATTTTGCTAGGACTGTCTGGGAGTGATCTGAGTGGGGAGGGGAACATTTAAAATTAGCTGTTATTGGCAGAGAGGTTTGGAACTCCCTTTCTTATTGGTCTATTAACTAATTTACCTCATGGTGATGTCACCAGGCAGGCCAAAACTCCATCCCACCAAAACAGGCTGATATTTCAGGTGGTCTTTTCAAACAGCTCTTACACTAAAAGGGCATTATAATTTAAATATATATATATAACAGGTAAAAACGTTTACTGCGTTGGCCCTGAATTTCCTGTTCAATTGGACAACAATACCCAATACACTATAACTATCCATCCTGTATGGTGTTGACATAAGTGGAGGTTGGTGGGAAGCGCTATAGGAGGACTGGCTTATTGTATTGTCTGGAATGGAGTAAATGGAACGGTATCATACACATCGAAGATATGGAAACCAAATGTTTGACTCCGTTCCAAGTATTACATTCCAGCCATTACAATGACCCCTATCCTCCTATAGCTCCTCCCACCAGTCTCCACTGGTTGACGTGGCCCACGAGATGCCAAACACTCAAGCCTTAAAGGACAACTGCACTTCCCGATTTGGCCTTGTTTTTAGATGTGGTTCATTAAGAAATGTTAGTGGCTATGATTGATTTCAAACGTGAGTTGGTTTCGGGTGTGTCTCGTGTATGTGTTGGCAGGTGGGATAAATTAGCCAAATTATTTTGTCAATTAGCTTCACGCCTCATATCCACCAGAGGCATCCGGTGGAACGCAGAGTCAATGGAGCAACTCTATGTTGGGGAATGCCACACTAGGCAGCGATGCGTTCTGTGTGCAGTATATGTTCAACTCTTCGTTGCTTTAACGTGCGGTGGTACACATGGAAGTACCCACACACATTCCAACTAGCTAGCTTTTATCTAGTTGAAAAGTGAAACATGTAAGTACGGAAAAGACATCCAGCAAAAATAATATGCATCTGATGGACAGCAGGCGTCAGCTGGCTGGATGGTACCAAATAATAGCCAATCAGAGTTGAGCTTAAAAAGTGTCAAAGAAGCCCGTTTTTGGATTTGGCTTCACACCAATCACATCAAAAGCAACATGTCGTTGACAGAACTTAAATTGTTGCATCTAGTTGTGTCGTCCTCTGATGGCTGGCTAGCTAGCTAAAATGGGCCCTTTCTTAAATGATCCATGGATGGAGATAGGGATTTGGACTTGTGGTTTTACTTAATTCTCCATACTGGCCAATGATTATAACGTTGATTCTGATCCAACCATAAATGTATATATTGTGCCTCCTGAGAGGATGGAAGTTCAATATGTAGCTAGTAGCGTGTCCTGTACCGAAGGCCCTAGTCATAGACTGTTTGTCAACATGAAAGAGAGGAGGATGGCATTGGCATTTCTCTACAAGTAGGGTGAGTCAACATGTTTTTTTTCTACACACACACGCACACACAGAGAGAGAAATCAGAACAATGGACAGGCACATCATATTTAGCTTACGTTTACTGGACTAAATCGTTTTTGGTATCTTTTAGTTGTCACTGTATTCGACATAGGGGATTTGATCATGTTGAAATGGTGCTGGAATAGTGGAGGCAGCTCCTGTTTTCTTTGTGACTTGCGGTAACTCTCCGTGGTTCTAAATCAATAGTTGTTTAGTAGTCCGAAAAATGGCGGAGACATTAACTTGCTTGACCATGCTGTAGGTCATGTAACTGTTACATGCAATATGTTTTGTGGACTTCACCAGACAGATGTTGCTCTCTGGTTTTGTGATGAAACAAATGTGTGGTTGAATTTATTCTGGCACTGTGTCTTCTTACTGTCTCGGCGTTGGGGCTATATATCACGGTGGCAATACATATGAACCGACCTGGGCAATTATCACAACACGAGTTATAGTATGGCTTTTTGTTTCTGGCTTGGCTTCCACAGTGATTTTACCCATGTACCACTACTGCTGGGGGGTGGTTTTACAGGAGCTGTTCAGGCAAACTCGGGATCTCGTCCACTGACACGTACATCGCTTCTGCCCTCAACATGGGGCGGCAGGGTTGCCTAGTGGTTAGAGCATTGGACTAGTAACTGAAAGATTGCAAGTTTAAACCCCCGAGCTGACAAGGTGCAAATTTGTCGTTCTGCCCCTGAACAGGCAGTTAATCCACTGTTCCTAGGCCGTCATTGAAAATAAGAATTTGTTCTTAACTGACTTGCCTAGTTAAATAAAGGTAAAATAAAAAAAATAAAAAACAAGAACCTACTACAAAATCAAGGCAGAGCTCAATCAAACTGGAAATGACATACAACAATTATATTAATGTTATTATTGTAATACCATTCAGATTTATGAATGATATGAATGGTATTTGGTACCATATAGTGACTTTCAAAGCCACTGGAATTGTTTTCTGTGAAATACACGCTCTGTCCACTGGGGGTCAGTAGATATGGCTACACCATATAGTTCTGGGCCCGGAGCCGCAAAGCATCTGAGTAGGAGTGCTGATATAGGATCTGTCCATGTCATCTTTATCATTCTAGTCTAAATGCTAAAACAGATCATAGCTCAGTACTCCGACTCTGAGATGCTTTGTAGATACGGGTGCTGGCTATATATTTAGCACCTTGTGTGGATGAGAATTCCAAGTCAAACTATCTCGAGAGGAAGATGAGACATTTTTGGGGAGCAGAGCATTTTTCAGCCTTTGAAATCTGAGTAATGAAATTACTATTGCATGGTTACCAAATTTTGAAAAGCAGACCAGGATGACTAGTTACCGAATGAGGATGAAGTGCACTTTCTTTTTATAGAAAATAAATACAAATCAGGGATTCTTGGAAGACAAGGACAATCTCCCTTTTCCAAATATTAACAACATTTGAAATATACACGGTGTATACCAAACATTAAGAACACCTGCTCTCTACATGACAGACCAGGTGAAAGCTATGATCCCTTATTGATGTCACTTGTTAAATCCACTTGAATCAAATCAAATTGTATTTCACATGCGGCGAGTACAACAGGTGTAGGTAGACCTACTTACAAGTCCTTAAACAACAATGCAGTTTTGAGAGAAATACCCCCAAAAAAGATTTATTTATTTTAAGCCTTGAAACAATTGAGAGATGATTGTGTATGTGTGCCATTCAGAGGGTGAATGGGCATGACAAAATATTTGTGCCTTTGAACAGGGTATGGTAGTGCTGGTTTGTGTCAAACTGCAACGCTGCTGGGTTCCTGTGGAATGCTTTCGACACCTTGTAGTTTCCAGAGTTAGTTTCCAATTTGGCATGTTTTTCTAGATTCAGAACATAAAACAACATTTAGAAAGCAAACATCCCTTGGCTCTAACACAGCAAACATGTCAATATGTTGCAGAACAGTGATTTACATGTTTTTTTCTTCAGAATATGGACAAAAAGATGAAGGGGGTTAGCCATCAGTGACAGAGTTGACAAGCCATTGAAGGAGTTAACAGCAAATACTAAAAACATACATACTTTTGCCTCTAAAAATACAAGTTCAATACAAACTTTTTGTAAAATATAGAACATTATTATTTTGAAAACCCCAAATAAAAATAGAACCATTCTAGCAGTTCTTTCAGCACTCTGACAGAGTTGACGTTACACAAAAGTCTGACAGACTTGATGTTTTCCGGAGTTGACAAAAATGTAACTTGTCTTTTTCATTCAAGTGATATGCAAAGTAACAATTTGTTTTTCCCTCAGTTGCTTTGACTCTAAAATCGAATAAAAATAAATGTTAACCAAAATGAATATCAGGCAGATGGAGTTGACCGTTTTATGGTTGTGACAAAGGTGATTTCAATATTGTTTGTTTAAATCTATCAAAAGTAGAGAACTTTACAGACCATGAGTGGTCTTGTTGCACTACATATAATGAGGACATGAAGAAGGGTTCCTTATGGTGTAATCAAACCATGTACGAAAGTCAGACAGTGATTCTATGCCAGTTTCGGGATGCAGCTGGCAAGCTGATGAGTATCAATGTGTGAAATAAATCTGTGCGAACAGTCACACAGGAAGTGGTTGCTATTGTGTGTCAGCGTGCCAAACTCCCCTGCCGCTGAGGGCACAAACAGCAACTTTCTAGAAACACCCGGGCAACTGTCTGCTTATACACACATCGCAGAGATTCACAGCAGCTCCCTGGCCAATTTAAAGACCGGGGACTAAGGGGTTTACCAAGGGACTTTTCTCAATTCTAACTCAAAATCAGTGTCAGTTGTAAATTGTTTTTCTTCAGAAATTTGAAGTGAGGTCCTGTTTATGGGGAATAGGGTGCATTGACTGGCTCTTTGATTTTGAAAGACTTTTGGTCACATGGTCATGGTGATTTATGTTGTTTCCCAGTTAAACATACTGT
Organism: Oncorhynchus mykiss; assembly: GCF_057628025.1. Taxonomy (NCBI): domain Eukaryota; kingdom Metazoa; phylum Chordata; class Actinopteri; order Salmoniformes; family Salmonidae; genus Oncorhynchus; species Oncorhynchus mykiss. The sequence continues at coordinate 38,008,774 of NC_143032.1, forward strand.
ATGTTCTAACATGAGCTAGCGAGTTAACAGAATTATGGTTCTGACCTTCCATATACTGGACTCCTGCCAAAACCACTTCCTCCCCTCTGTAGAACATGTCCCTTGACAACCTGGTCTCAGAGCGTTTTGTATTATTCTGTACGTAAATCTGAGAAAATCCATTTAGTATGATATAAGTTTTTGTTATGGTACAGTATGTATTAATTTGTGGATGTCTATCACCCATTTTGTATGATATGTGACAAATAACCATTTTTATTTATGTTACAAAATGTTCACATTTTCTTTTACTCGTTTTCATAGCATTAAATATGACAAATTCTAGCTAGGTGGCTAATGTTAGCTAGGATTAAGGTATTAGGGTTAGGGGAAGGGTTAGCTAAAGGGGTTAGGGCTTAAATTAATAAAACGATGGACAAGGGGACACATGAACGCAGCATCAGAGCTCTCATTCAATTCCATTCATTCTTTATTCGATTCATACTTCATTGCCAATCGACAAAGGTTGATAGGGAAATGGATAGGAACTCACGTCATTCACCAGTGACAGTGAGGCAATAACCAGTTGGCTGTTGGCTGTCCTTCCAGTTTCCCCATCAAGTTCTTTTGCTTCTCCACTCTCTACATGTCCAGCTCAACTAGGCCCCCGCCTCCCACGTTGGGAGCCTCGCCAAGCCTGTGGCTCTCTGGCAGAAGAAGAAACAGAGAATATAAACATGTAGTTTGAGATTAAATTGTCACTTCTGAGCTATCAGCAAATGTCTTGCATCATTCAATATAATTGACAAATTAAATAGTTACCTGTTCCTTTAAAACCACCCTTAGGTTAAAAACATTATTTTAGAATATATCTTTCAGGTATCTGCAAAGACCATGTCTTTCACAGAGACTTCCTGTACTTACACAGGTGAGAGAACATTTTGGAAACCACCAGGACAACAGGCATCTATAGTCTCTTACAGGGACGGACTGAGACCAGATATCGGCCTGGGCATTTCTAACACACCAGCCTATTATAATTTTTTTCCTTCAGACCTCTACACCGGCCTATTGTTTTCCTCAAGGCCCACATTATTGGCCAAATAATGATAATTATGTGCAAAACAAATAATTTTAGACAGGACCAATGGGCTAAAGATTGTCCAGCCATCTGGCATTTGCCCAAACAGTCCAATGGCCAGTCTGAGGATATGGGTAATTTAATTACTAGGTAAATTACACACCAGCAAAACCACACAACTGTTTTTTCTCAATATCAATATCTATGCATAACTGTGCCGTGTCATTCTTCTTAGGAAGAGTACCACTCAATTTGCCAATTAAATCTTTGATTAAGAGCTAACGTCATTGACGACTAATGACAGTGACGCATAATCTCTGATTCTCTGTGCAGTGACAGTGGTGATGAGAGTGACACCAAAGAGGAAGTCGTCACTGGTGAGTCCCTGTAACCAATATCATTTGACCAGACAGAGCCAATGTGTTGGTAGACCAATGAAACAGTACCATGTGGTTTAGGGTTATTGTCTGTTGTCATGAATCACTATGAAGGTGAATCAGTCTCAAGCACTCCAATTGTCAGGGTTTCACTTAGTATCACCATCAACCACATATTGTTATGTACGTAGGCCTATTACTAATCAGCAATTCTAATGAATAAGGCTTGATGTCATCTCACAAGGGGTTGCTGGGACTCACAATGCTTTCTCTCTACAGAAGCCCACTCTGAGACCAACACGTCTGATGCGGCGTCTGAGTCCTAGAGTTCAGAGTTCAGACCTAAGCAGCACAGCATGGTGACCCTATATAACCAATACACTCTGCTTCATCATGTAGGATTTCATAGTGGTCATTATTGTGTTCTGGTGAATAGCAAAATGTCTGTTAGAATGTCCATGATGCACGCAGAATGTAGATATAGTGTTTCCTTCTGTGTGATTTGAATAGTTTATGCAAGAAGCCCAATATCATTTGGTGACTGGCTTTGTCAATATTTAAGTGTGTGTGTGTGTGTGGATGGGGGCATGTGTTTTCAAGAATTACTCAAGTTTAACGGAGATGTCTGTCCTGAGGTTGCACAGGTGTTCGCAGCTACCACGCAGGTTACAGCTCCAGTAACACTGCTTTGCCGTGTGTCAGTTGGAACTGATGTCACCACCAACACCTCTCGTCTGTCACTTTATTCATGAGTTTGTTTTCATAGGCACCCTGAAGCATCCTTAGCCCAGCTTACGGCCATGGCTGTTTCACTTTGCCTCTTTGTGGTCCAGACCGAGAAACGCAACCTGAAAGAGGAGACTGGTAGCTACTCTCAACCGCCAGCATCTCACCCCTGGGTCCTATGAGAAACCTGAGACAGAAGCTGCTACATCAAGTTGGGTAGTGAAACTTTTATGAGGATTCCACACTTGTCTGCACTATGCTCTGTTTTACTCAGTGCCCAAATATGTGTTGAAACACAGGAGGTTAGAAAATACTCTTCCTTACACCTACTCACAGGAAACCAACAGACATGGATGACTTTCCCTCTCCCTTTATGTTTCTATCATAACAGTCACTTTGGCTTTGGAAACTCAAAAGATGACAACATATATTTATTTGTATTGATTTATTTTCACCAAAGAAAACAAGTAATAGACAGCAATACAGATAAAAACAATGCAATCTAAAAGCAATATGCAGGTGTGGTTGGAAGCCTGAAATGAAAACCACACATGGTATCAACAATATCAAGTTGTCAAACTATTGATTGTTGCTGTAACCTGGAACACAGCCTGATTAAAAACATAAAATCTTTAAATGAATTAGATCAAAACTATCACTACTGCCTCTTCGTTTTGATGTGTCCATAAACAAGTCCTAGAATACCGGGAACCTTTGATGCAGTGTTCTTGCGGTATACTGTACATGGGATTTACCATGCCCACATTGCAAACCAGCATTTTGTCCTTTTGTCCCTTTAAGTTCCCCCTTGCCTTTCACATCTGCTCATAGTAGCTGTACTTCCTTTTCTATGGCGTCTGCTTCTTTCTCGCAATTGTTAACAAGAGTGGATATGCTAAGATGTAGTTCAATCGAGGACAGACTAACTGAATGAGTAACAGAGCCAGTGTAATATGAACATTTTATTAAAAATAGATTTGGGAATAGCCTCATCACGGAGCCAGATGATAGGATGGCATGTAGCCAGCCCTATGGGGGGCAACTGGCATCGAGACCCCAATGCTGGGAGAAATGACGTGGATGGGTGGGGAGGTGGATGAGTGTCAAACTGTTGCTGAAAAACAACAAGTGAGAGAACATGGGTAAGTTGACATGTAAATACATATCAAGATTTCTGCCCTATGGTTGAGAGAGGGGGAGGTGATCATAGGTAAAAAAAAAAAAAGCAAGCATGAGGAATGTACATAATTGTGCGATGCTCATAGGCTAAAAGGTCAAAAGGTGAATGACATTCCGCATGTGGCAAATAGAAAAGAAGGCGAGATATGAAGCCATGATGATCATGTTTGTAAACACTAACATATACAGGTAACTGCCAAAATAATGGAAATGCTTGAATAAATTAGTGATACAAAGTACAGTGGCAAGAAAAAGTATGTGAAACCTTTGGAATGACCTGGATTTCTGTATAAATTGGTCATCAAATTTGATCTGATCTTCATTTAAGTCACAACAAAAGACTGTCTCCTCCCCGTCATCTACACTGATTGTACATACTGGGCGGTGTCAGAGGAAGGCCTGAAAAATTGTCAAAGATTCCCGTCACCCTAGTCATAGACTGTTCTCTCTGCTACTGCACGGCAAGCGGTACCGGAGCGCCAAGTTTAGCTCCAAATGGCTCCTTAACAGCTTCTACCCCCAAACCATAAGACTGCTGAACAATTAATCAAATGGCTACCCGGACTCTTTCCATTGACACTCCTCTCTGTTAATTATCTGTACAGTCACTTTACCCCTACCTTCACGTACAAATTACCTCGACTAACCTGTGCCCCCATACATTGACTCGGTACCAGTACCCCCTGTATTTAGCCTCATTATTGTTATTTTGTGTTACTTTTTATAATTTTTTGACTTGTTTATTTAGTAAATATTTTCTTAACTCTATTTCTTAACTGCATTGCTCAGTAAGCATTTCACTGTCAGGTCTACTACACCTGTTGTATTCGGCGTATGTGACAAATTTATGATTTAATGGGAGTGGATTTAACAAGTGACATCAATAAGGGATCATAGCTTTCACCTCAATTCACCTGGTCAGAGCAGGTGTTAATGTTTTGTACACTTAGAGCATTAGATTTACTGGATGAAGTTAAAGAAGCAAGCCATTCAGTCCGATTTACTGATTGAACTTACGTTATCAGCTACATTACTTTCATTTAGGCAACATCCGGGCATTTGACATATTCCAGAAGATTGATTGTCAGCCCACAATGAACTTCCCCCTCACCCTCTCACGACACTGCCGTTGTCTTACTACCAAGTTTATCCATTTCATACATCACTAAATGCTTCACTTGAGCATACTGTGTTATGGAAAGGGTTTTTAGAGGGATGAGGCAGCATTGTTACAGCTGCATAAGACGGGTGACGTGAGATCCAATGCAGAGCAGATCAAATTTTATTTGTCACATACACATGGTTAGCAGATAATGCGAGTAGCGAAATGCTTGTGCTTCTAGTTCCGACAATGCAGTAATAACCAACAAGTAATCTAGCTAACAATTCCAAAACTACTACCTTATAGACAAGTGTAAGGGGATAAAGAATATGTACATAAAGATATATGAATGAGTGATGGTACAGAGCGGCATAGGCAAGATACAGTAGATGGTATTGAGTGCAGTATATACATATGAGATGAGTGTGTAAACAAAGTGGCATAGTTAAAGTGGCTAGTGATACATGTATTACATAAAGATGCAGTAGATGATATAGAGTACAGTATATACGTAGACATATGAGATTAATAATGTAGGGTATGTAAACATTATATTAGGTAGCATTGTTTAAAGTGGCTAGTGATATATTTTACATTTCCCATCAATTCCCATTATTAAAGTGGCTGGAGATGAGTCAGTGTGTTGGCAGCAGCCACTCAATGTTAGTGGTGGCTGTTTAACAGTCTGATGGCCTTGAGATAGAAGCTGTTTTTCAGTCTCTCGGTCCCAGCTTTGATGCACCTGTACTGACCTCGCCTTCTGGATGATAGCGGGGTCAACAGGCAGTGGCTCGGGTGGTTGTTGTCCTTGATGATCTTTATGGCCTTCCTGTGACATCGGGTGGTGTAGGTGTCCTGGAGGGCAGGTAGTTTGCCCCCGGTGATGCGTTGTGCAGACCTCACTACCCTCTGGAGAGCCTTACGGTTGTGGGCGGAGCAGTTGCCATACCAGGCGGTGATACAGCCCGACAGGATGCTCTCGATTGTGCATCTGTAGAAGTTTGTGAGTGCTTTTGGTGACAAGCCGAATTTCTTCAGCTTACTACCCTCTCCACTACTGTTCCATCGGTGGATAGGGGGGTGTTCCCTCTGCTGTTTCCTGAAGTCCACAATCATCTCCTTAGTTTTGTTGACGTTGAGTGTGAGGTTATTTTCCTGACACCACACTCCGAGGGCCCTCACCTCCTCCCTGTAGGCCGTCTCGTCGTTGTTGGTAATCAAGCCTACCACTGTTGTGTCGTCCGCAAACTTGATGATTGAGTTGGAGGCGTGCGTGGCCACGCAGTTGTGGGTGAACAGGGAATACAGGAGAGGGCTCAGAACGCACCCTTGTGGGGCCCCAGTGTTGAGGATCAGCGGGGTGGAAATGTTGTTGCCTACCCTCAGCACCTGGGGGCGGCCAGTCAGGAAGTCCAGTACCCAGTTGCACAGGGCGGGGTCGAGACCCAGGGTCTCGAGCTTGATGACGAGCTTGGAGGGCACTATGGTGTTAAATGCCGAGCTGTAGTCGATGAACAGCATTCTCACATAGGTATTCCTCTTGTCCAGATGGGTTAGGGCAGTGTGCAGTGTGGTTGAGATTGCATCTTCTGTGGACCTATTTGGGCGGTAAGCAAATTGGAGTGGGTCTAGGGTGTCAGGTAGGGTGGAGGTGATATGGTCCTTGACTAGTCTCTCAAAGCACTTAATGATGACGGAAGTGAGTGCTACGGAGCGGTAGTTGTTTAGCTCAGTTACCTTAGCTTTCTTGGGAACAGGAACAATGGTGGCCCTCTTGAAGCATGTGGGAACAACAGACTGGGATAGGGATTGATTGAATATGTCCATAAACACACCAGCCAGCTGGTCTGCGCATGCTCTGAGGGCGCGTCTGGGGATGCCGTCTGGGCCTGCAGCCTTGCGAGGGTTGACACGTTTAAATGTTTTCCTCACGTCGGCTGCAGTGAAGGAGAGTCCGCATGTTTTAGTTGCGGGCCGTGTCAGTGGCACTGTATTGTCCTCAAAGCGGGCAAAAAAGTTATTTAGTCTGCCTGGGAGCAAGACATCCTGGTCCGTGACGGGGCTGGTTTTCTTTTTGTAATACGTGATTGACTGTAGACCCTGCCACATACCTCTTGTGTCTGAGCCGTTGAATTGAGATTAGCTTAGCTTGTTTGATTGCCTTGCGGAGGGAATGTGCCTAATAAAGCCGGCATTCAATTCTATGAGTAACTTTATGTGAGGTGTCTCATTGAACAAATGCAAGTAATCTCTGGCTGACATGTTTTATAGAGTATACCACAGGTTCCCCAAAAAGAGAGACAAGTTTCTCAATTGCATGCATACAAAGTTGATTAGAATTGTACACTGGTATTCTGTATGCTAGAAAAAACAGAAACTACTGGCGTAGGCAAAGCTATCTATCGACATGTGACATTGTGGTTAAGACGACAAATCCTAAAAGCTGGTGACGATGAGACGGGTAGCAGTATTCATCAAGGGCTAGCGGCGTCTACTCAGAGAAAGAGAGACAGCATTGAAGTCTCATCACTGACTGGGTAAGTGCATGTAACGTTGTCTTTGTCATCTTGCTAGTGAGTTTTGTTTCAAATGTAGAGATTTTCTTTCATAATAGTGGATAGTATTTTGTTAAAATTTTTGTTAGGTTGAAATTGTTTTAATTGTGGATCAAAGGGGATATACACTTAATTTATGTAGTAATCAATCAATCACTCTTTTCCTACATTAATTTTTTAAACATTTGACTTCTTCTGACAGGTAAAATGGAGTTGCCGTTGTTCACTGCACTCCCAACTGATGAAACTGTAAGTATTATTTAAATCTAAATGCTTGTATTGACAATTACAAAACAATTCCATAAAATGAATTAGAGAGCAGCATCAAACATCATAGAATGAATTCAATCCAAACATGTTGCTTGTAGCCTAAACTATCTACTGTTTGTCTTTTGAACTCGCATACACAGACCACATAAGATTTCACATCAACATTCATGTGGCCGGTGAGAGAAACTCTTGTTAGTATTTTCAACTTAATTTTTAGTACCCAAAGTACCCAAGATTCAGATCAGATTTTAGATCAGTTTTCTGGAGGGTTGCTTATCGTGTTTGCAACAGTGTTTTTGTGGTCTGTTTTCGTGAGAGTGTATGACTGTGGACAAGTATGTGATCTGTCTGTGTGTATGTTATTACAGTACACACATACTGTACGTAGATGCTTTTAGTTATTATTTTTCCATGATACATAAACATGAATTTAATTATATTTTTTAATATTCAGTTGATCAGATTCAGTGATAATTTTCAAGAAAAAGATCAGTGAAGCTTGGAGTTTGTGAATTTAATGCTTGCTTGCCTTTAAGCTAGGCAAATGTTTCCAATAAACACACACACACAAACACAAACTTCGCCACAGTAAAGGCTAAAACATCAGTCTAAAAATGTCCATGGTGTGCATGCTGTCACCGCTTCCCCCAATTTAATCGCCGTCCTACATCTGTGTGTGTTGGTGTCGACAATGAGTGCTGTGTCGTTGACGTGCATCATGAACCCGAGCCACTCTGTAGCCCCTGTGGAACGTTATCCCGCCATCTCTCATCCCCTCCATCTCTCAGCGCCTCCATCTCATACAGGAGGAAGTGGTGTAGTGGTAAGGTTTCTCCTGTAGAGACAGGGAGACACATCACCTGCATCTGAGAGCAGCCAGAGTAGCATCTGGTTTAGATAGAATGTCACTACCACCAGATCTTGGTGTCACCCTGCTGTGCTCCACTGAATCCACAGCGTTATGAAACCCTGTAGTGTAGGCAGATGGTTTGGGGGAAGAGACAGGCAGTCAACCAAGTGATGAAAAAAAAGAGGAAAATAATTGTTAAAATAATAGTTAAATTAAAAGTAGGCTAAATTGAAATCTGTCTGTCTTTTAAACCGTTATCAAAGACAGTGACAAAATAAATGATTAGGGACACCTGTTACACAAATTCAGAGTAAAAGTCTCCCATTAAAGAATGCTTGTTTGTGTTACAGCTTTCTGGAGATTACACAGACGACTATGGGACCTTCACTGAGACCCCAGGGGGGCTATGTGACAAGAGCTGGGTGAGGGAGTTTCGGGGTCTCTACGAACCCCCGCTGTTCTGGCTCATCTTCATCTTGGGCGCTGTGGGCAACCTGATGGTGGTCTTCATCTTTACCACGGTGCGCCACCGCCTCAAGACCATGACGGACGTCTACCTACTCAACCTGGCCGTGGCCGACCTTCTCTTCCTGGGCACGCTGCCTTTCTGGGCCGCCGACGCCACCAAGGGCTGGATGTTCGGCCTGAGCCTCTGTAAGCTCCTCTCGGCCATCTACAAGATCAACTTCTTCAGCAGCATGCTGCTGCTCACATGTATCAGCATGGACCGCTATGTGGCTATCGTCCAGGTTACCAAGGCCCACAACCAGAAGAACAAGAGGCTGTCTGTCAGCAAGCTGACCTGCCTAGCTGTCTGGATCATCTCAGGCCTCCTGGCCCTGCCTGAGTTAATCTTCGCCCAAGTCAAGCCTGACCGTAGGGGCAATTCCTTCTGTGTCTTGGTCTACCCAAACAACCTCTTCAATCGCACCAAGATCCTGGTGCTCGTTCTGCAGATCTGTGTGGGGTTTTGCCTGCCGCTGCTAGTCATGGTGCTGTGCTACTCTGTCATCATCCGCACCCTGCTGCAGGCCAAGAGTTTCGAGAAGCACAAGGCACTCAGGGTCATCTTCGCTGTGGTGGCTGTGTTTGTCCTCTCCCAGCTGCCGTACAATGGGCTACTGGTGGTCGACGCCACGCAGGCCGCCGACACCACCATTACGGACTGTGCTGTATTGGAACTTTTCGATGTCGCTGGTCAAATTTCCAAGAGTCTGGCATACACCCACGCCTGCATTAACCCCTTCCTGTACGTGTTCATTGGCGTTCGCTTCCAGAAGGATCTGCTGAGGCTGCTGAAGCTGTGCACCTGCGGCCTGAGCCAAGGAGGTGTCAGTAAGCTGCAGGCCGTCCCCAACCGCGCTTCTGTCATGTCTGACACTGAGACTACCTGTGCCCTCGCCTTGTAATCGTGCCCACTGAAGCCACACACACATTCAACATCACTTCAGATCACATAATTTCATTGGTAAACACCTCATTCCGCACCTTTCTTCTTCCATGATATCATATGCTGCTAGGTGGGACACTCCCACCTGTTGCATCCTGAGTACATTGGTATTTTACCAGTATAGAAATGTAATTAATTTACCCTGTGCTGACAATCAAGAAACATGCTATACATGAAAAGCATACCATTCTCTAAGACATTGTATTAAAGTGTAAATTATTGTATATATACACTGAACAAAAAATAAACGCAACATTCAACAACATCAACGATTTTGCTGAGTTGGTCAGGAAATCAGTTGAAATAAATTCATTGGGCCCTAATCTATGGATTTCACATCCTCCTATGTAGCAGTGGCCCTGGTCTTACCATGACTGTTTTAATATGATCTCTCTTTGCTTAGTGCTGGTCTAGAGTGAAAAATCCTCATTTTGTGTGTGTTTTTATAATTGTTTAACAAATTTGAATAACATTTACAAAACCCAATTTCTCTCAGAACAGAATGCCTCATCTTGGGCTTTATCATCACAACTTTTCAGAGTACAATGAGGTCACTTGAGTACGTGTGAGGCACTCTCTATCTAACCTTTTTAAGGTAGCAAGATTAGAATAAACAGCAATTAACAAAGTCTTAATGAAGCAATGCAATGCTTTGAGCCACAAGAGCAGCATTCACTTCAGGTCATCTACTTTGTGTGAGAAAGTAGCATGCTGTGTGGCCTGTTGCATTCACAATACTTTCACTATGACTGCAGCCTAAGACTATTCTTAGGTGGCTCTTCAAACATCATTGACTATATGCTGAGTTTCCACCAACAAAAGCAGTTGTACTCTATGTTGGTTTGGGAATGACTTGAAAGTGTCCCCTTTAAGACTGGTATGTGAGAAGTTTGCACTCAGTGCACTCATTCACTTCTCAACACCGTTGACTCTGCACCTTTGGTTCAGACAGGGTGAAAGTAGCATGCCGTGAAATTTGACGATTGAGAATTTGATCGTGATCCCACTGAAATACAAAAAGAAGCCTTGTCTGCTGTTTTGTTGCGGTCTGATTACCTAAATTCAGGTTGTAGGCAGGTGAAGTGTAGTGTTTAAATCGAATTGCAATTTTAGTATCATTTACACATTACACTAGCTTCGGATTTGAATCACCGTTGGTAGCATCAAAACACTTGTCTTTGAAGATGTCACCAGCCTACATTACATCAGTACATACAGTTGAAGTTGGAAGTTTACATGCACTTAGGTTGGAGTCATTAAAACTAATTTTTTAACCACTCCACAAATTTCTTGTTAACAAACTATAGTTTTGGAAAGACAGTTAGGACATCTACTTTGTGCATGACACAAGTCATTTTTACAACAATTGTTTACAGTTCACTGTATCACAATTTCCAGTGGGTCAGAAGTTTACATACACTAAGTTGACTGTGCCTTTAAACTTTAAAATTCCAGAAAATGATGTCATGACTTTAGAAGCTTCTGATAGGCTAATTGACATAATTTGAGTCAATTGGTATTGTACCTGTGGATGTATTTCAAGGCCTACCTTCAAACTCAGTGCTTCTTTGCTTGACATCATGGGAAAATCAAAAGAAATCAGAATTTTTTTTTTGTAGACATCTACAAGTCTGGTTCATCCTTGGGAGCAATTTCCAAATGCCTGAAGGTACCACATTCATCTGTATAAACAATAATACACAAGTATAAACCCCATGGGACCACACAGCCGTCCGTCAAAGCGCTCAAGAAGGAGATGCGTTCTGTCTCCTAGAGATGAACGTATTTTAGTGCAAAAAGTGCAAATCAATTCCAGAACAACAGCAAAATAACTTGTGAAGATGCTGGTCGAAACAGGTACAAAAGTATCTATATCTACAGTAAAACGAGTCCTATATTGACATAACCTGAAAGACCACTCAGCAAGGAAGAAGCCACTGCTCCAAATCCGCCATAAAAAGGCCAGACTACGGTTTGCAACTGCACATGGGGACAAAGATACTTTTTGGAAAAATGTCCTCTGTTCTGATGAAACAAAAATAGAACAGTTTGGCCATAATGACCATTTATGTTTGGAGGAAAAAGGGGGAGGCTTGCAAGCCGAAGAACATCATCCCAACCGTGAAGCACAGGGGTGGCAGCATCATGTTGTGGGTGTGCTTTGCTGCAGGAGGGACTGGTGCACTTCACAAAATAGATGGCATCATGAGGGAGGAAAATGATGTCGGGATATTGAAGCAACATCTAAAGACATAAGTCAGGAAGTTAAAGTTTGGTCGCAAATGGGTCTTCCAAATGGAAAATGACCCCAAGCATACTTCCAAAGTTGTGGCAAAATGGTTTAAGGACAACAAAGTCAAGGTATTAGAGTGGCCATCACAAATCCCTGACCTCAATCCTATAGAAAATGTGTGGGCAGAACTGACAACTGCGAGCAAGGAGGCCTACAAACCTGACTCAGTTACACCAGCTCGGTCAGGAGGAATGGGCCAAAATTCACAACTTATTGCGGGATGCTTGTGGGAGGCTACCTGAAATGTTTGACCCAAGTTCAACAATTTAAAGGCAATGCTACCAAATACTAATTGAGTGTATGTAAATCTTCTGACCCACTGGGAATGTGATGAAAGAAATTAAAGCTGAAATAAATAATTATCTCAACTATTATTCTGACATTTCACATTCTTAAAATAAAGTGGTGATCCTAACTGACCTTAAACAGGGAGTTTTTACTGGGATTAAATGTCAGGAATTGTAAAAAACTGAGTTTAAATGTATTTGCCTAAGATGTATGTAAACAGACTTGGTGTGCCTAATACTCGTTATAGACCCAATATTCTCCACCCAACAGGTCCTGCCAACATCTCAACCCTAACCAGCCACTAGCAGAATAGACACAGATATCCCATCTGATCCAGTGCTAGGCAGACATGGGAGTGTTTTTCTATATTTGGCCATGCTACAAAAACCATGGGAACATCAAAGACCTGTAATGGTGGCCAGTTACTGGTAAGGCCCTCTTATCTCTTCACTCCGGAGTGCAACTGGAGATTGTGAAGCAGGGTGAGCCATTCTGTAGGCTGTCTGCCCGTTGCATAATATCAGTTCCATAACTCCCCCTCAACGCAACCTGCTGCTATCAAAGCATTTGTCCTAATTCAGGCTGAATAGCAAATAAACTGAGATTGACTGAAGTTGGGGTTGGCATGGGTGCACGCCATAGAGTTCCATCCCACTGGACACACACTGGTTGAATCAACATTGTTTCAACGTAATTTGTCAACATTGAGACGTGGCATCATCGTGGAAAATACATTTGATTTGAAAAATGTAATCAACCAGTACTGATTTCATTTAATTTCAACCAGTGGTGTAAACATTGACATTAGGGTAAAACTTATACTTAAATACATTGACTTAACCTGACTGACAGGTTGTTGCATCAATCTAATTTCAACATAATCATCAGAACTATGTATATGTTGAAATTGTGTTCATCCTATAATGTCAAGTTGTACTGCAAAGAGGGTTTCTCCATTATATATAAAGGTTTTATTGGAGGTATGAAATTCTACAAAGTCGAATGTGATTTTGTGACAAATGTTTTATTGTGTGCTCACTTGAGAATGTGTTCTATTTGAAACTCACAAAAGATACCCTAAAAGAAAATTACTCAAGTAAAAGTGAAAGTCACCAAGTAAAATACTACTTGAGTAAAAGTTTAAAAGTATTTGGTTTTAAATTTACTTAAGTGTCAAAAGTAAAAGTATAAATAATTGAAAATTCCTTATATTAAGCAAACCAGACGACACAATGTTGTTTTTTAAATTTACGCATAGCCAGGTGCACAGTTCAACACTCAAATTAAAGTATTTGTGTTAGTGAGTCCACAAGATCAGAGGCAGTAGGCATTACCAGGGATGTTCTCTTGATAAGTGTGTGAATTAGACAATTTTCCTGTGCTGCTAAGCATTCAAAATGTAATGAGTACTTTTGGGTGTCGGAAAATGAAAGAAGTAAAACGTAGATTATTTTCTTTTGGAATGTAGTGGAGTAAAAGTAAAAGTTGTCAAAAATATAAATAGCAAAATAAAGTACAGGAACCCCAGAAAACGACTTAAGTAGCACTTTAAACCACGGGCCCAGAGCCACAGTACTTGTGCAATGCAGGTGGGATTACAGATGCACCACTTTCATTTGTCTCTTTTGTTGTGTCTGCCCATCTCACAACAGGAAGCCATCAGTCATGTCAACAACAGGCTCCACTACAGCTCCCTGTTCTACTGCAACACTATAGACAGCTGGGCCTCCCAGCCAAATGACTAACCTCCATCAGTAACAACAACTTTCTCTCAGTTTCTCCTCTGCTTTTTCTGAAGTGACTAATTTCATTTTATTTTACTGTCATTTGGCCATTTTTATTACCATGTGGGTATCAAAGCATCCTTCACTCATGCTGCCAAACATACCCTCGTAAAACTGACCATCCTACCGATCCTCGACTTCGGCGATGTCATTTACTTAATAGCCTCCAACACTACTCAACAAATTGGATGCAGTCTATCACAGTGCCATCTGTTTTGTCAACAAAGCCCCATATACTACACACCATTGCGACCTGTACGCTCTCATTGTCTGGCCCTCGCTTCATACTCGTTGCCAAACCCACTGGCTCCAGGTAATCTACAAGTCTCTGCTAGGTAAAGCCCCGCCTTATCTCAGCTCACTGGTCACCATAGCACCCCCAAAGCCAATTCTTCCCTTGGCCGCCTCTCCTTCCAGTTCTCTGCTGCCAATGACTCGAACGAACTGCAAAAATCCCTGAAGCTGGAGACTCTTACCTCCCTCACTAGCTTTAAGCACCAGCTGTCAGAGCAGCTCACAGATCATTGCACCTGTACATAACTCATCTGTAAATAGCCCATCCAACTACCTCATCCCCATACTGTATTTATTTATTTATTTATCTTGCTCCTTTGCACCCCAGTATCTCTACTTGCACATTCATCTTCTGCACATTCTACCATTCCAGTGTTTAATTGCTATATTGTAACTACTTCACCACCATGGCCTATTTATTGCCTTACCTCTCTTATCCTACCTCATTTGCACATGCTGTATATAGGTGTTTCTACTGTATTATTGATTGCATGTTTGTTTTGATGTTGAGTCTTTGCCTGACAAAGTGAATATTTCAGTTATCCCATACAAGCTTTTGTGCCAAATACATTACGTTGTTACAGATGTCAAGCTCATGGGCATGTGGCAGCAATGTGTAGAAGGGAGGTTGCTAGGTGTGAGACAAAGGCATGTATAGTATTGGGGTAAGAAGCGGTATGTGTTAATGTAGGGGTGCCCATGGAGCTGGGATCAGAAATGTCCGGTGCGAGAGAGTTTACCATGGTTACAGTTTGGACACACCTACACATTCAAGAGTTTTTCTTTATTTTTGCTATTTTTTATAATATAGAATAATACTACTGCAGAGTGAAGAAAATTGCAGCCAACAAGTGCTCAGCATATGTGGGAACTCCTTCAAGACTGTTGGAAAAGCATTCCATGCCAAGGGTGTGCAAAGCTGTCATCAAGGCAAAGGGTGGATACTTTGAAGAATCTCAAATATACAATAGATTTTGATTTGTTTAACACTTTTTTTTGTTGGTTACTAGATGATTCCATATGTGTTACTTCATAGTTTTGATGTATTCCCTATTATTCTGCAATAAAAGGATTGTCCAAACTTTTAACTGGTACTATATGCTTCAGTAAAATTGGCTTTTTACTGTTCATAGCAATGGTTATCAATTGTACCGCATGGATGGAATGTAAGTCGCACAAAATGGATGTTGTTGTGACAGCTGCAGAGAAGCATTTGGGTGTACAATATTTGACGTCCGAAGAGTTACAGGGTGGGTAAAAGGATGTTCTCATTCATTTAAATCTATTTCATTTGAGGACTTTCTTTGTTTGGTAGATAATATTCCTGTGTTTGTTAATGACGTGCTTTCCTAGCCCTGTTTGAAATGAAAGCTCATATTCATTTATCCTTTCTATAGACCTTGATGGGTTTAGTTATTTGTGCTTTTGTGTTTTTCATGCCTTGTTTCGTCATCCGTCTAATGGTCAAGTGAGAAAGATGGTCCTAGTTTTCTGATAGACAAGACACTCAACTGCAAAGCTGTCACAACCACACCGATGTCCATTTCAATCTTTTTCTGGTAATAATTAAAGTTCACAAGTAATCTACTTCACTAATGTTGTACTGCTACTTATTGTTCACTTGAATTCTTCACGTCAGAACTTTGAGGAGAACATGAGGGCCTCTATTTGTAACAAACATTTGAGAACTTTCATTCTGTGTGAAAGGAGAGGACTGTATCTGCCACATAGAGAATGATATAGATACCTCTAGTGGACAAAAGGCTGTGGGCAGCACTGTTGAGGGCGGGACTTTCAACTTTATTGGCTGATCCCTCCTGGTGACCCTGTAGGAGTCATGTCCAACCGGGTCATCAGGAGGGATCAGCCAATTGTGAAGAAGAAAATGGACTACTTCAAAATGCTGTCACAGATGCTATAATGGCACAGAAAGATGAGTCCTGGCACAAGCTGGAATAACTCGCGTTGCTAGGGATACCTCTGACTTTAGTCTATGGTGTGAATATTATTGGTGAATTAGCGCCATCTAACGGCAACGGAAATAACTGCATGAGATCCTTTGGTCAAACTGACTTGAGAAATGCTTATCTTTCAGTGCAAGACAGTCCGTGACGAACAAACTTTTCCAAAAGACAGGTTGATTGATCTAACATTACTCTTTACTCAGTATAATGTTATGACAATTAACACAGGGGAGAAGAAGAGCATATAAAACTGAGCCAGAAGGAATGCGTGGGAGAACTCACAACTGGAACAGCACCTGTGACCCAAGACATCCCATCCATCTTTCCTCTTCCTGGGATTTAGGTTGTGTGTGTGTGTCATAGGATTGTATAAGAACAACAGTGTGTGTGTGTGTCATAGGATTGTATAAGAACAACAGTGGGTGTGTATGTGAATGAGTGCACAGGCATGTGTGTGTAGGTGCCTGTGCGCAAATGTTTACAAGAGAGCGAGAGAGAAAGGTCTCTGAGTTATGGGTCGGGATTGGTTGAACCATTGACCTGGCTGCATTCGGGCACCACAGAATATTTTGTACTGAGGGACCACGGCTTATGTATCAACATTGACACAATGGCCTGCAACACACTTTACATTATGACAAATGCACTGTGTTGCAAAAGTTTGGTATTATCTTAAAGGTTCATTTGAAAAAAGTTTATCTGTGAGTTCAAGCTATCTAGAATGTAATATAACACTTTTATTAAAGGCAAATAAAAGCTTAAAGGACCTCCTCTGCAATCGCACCCTAAACAGTGATCCTATTATACTACGCCATCTCTCCATCAGTTAATATTTCACTTCAGCCTCCCAGGCCCACAGAATGAGAGATGTTTCCATTTCATGTCTGTCATTTCCAGGCCTGTGTGCTACTTGTATGGTGATAAGCGTGTGACTGACTAGGAGTGTCATTTGTCACTGTCCACCTCTGAGGGGCAGCCACAGATTGACGACGTAGGGCTAAGGGGAAAATACGCAGGTATACACACACGCATGGACACAAACACACAGACACATCATTTCAGAGCATGTCATTTTATGAAAATGTGTTGAGTGTACAAATCTGGCGACAATGGAGCATATTGCACATACAGTAGGCAACACCGTAGCGATATTAATGTGATCCTTCCTTTTGATTTTATTCAAAAATAGTTTTGTGTTAAAATGTTAGTGCTTTTCCATTTTTAAAACTGGGTATTCCGTTTCTTTGCTTAGGGTCCTTACATCATCCTCGTGTTATGAAAGAAGAACAACTCAAACACAAAATCAACTTTGAAAAGAAACTAAATTCTTTCAACCACAACAACACATCAAAGTATCCCCCAACAACCAATTATCAATGCTCTTCCTGCTCCCCCAGCTAGAGAGCTCTCCAGGGAGTTTGACGTGCTCCCGGCAGGTTTGGCATGTCAGAAGGTTCCTCTTTATGGCCCGTCTGTCCCCCCTGCTGCTCTGAGTCTTCTGACCACATGTTGATGTCCTCAAGGTACACTGAAGATTTTATGAGAAAGTGTGTAGTGTAGTTGAGAAACTGAGAAGAAACACCAAGGCCTTATTTTACTCCAATTAATTGTACAATCATTTCCCCCTGCATATGTGATTCCACCATTCCTTGGACATCCTCAGAGTAAGTATATCTTCTCCTTTCTAATCCCAGCCCTCCCCTTTGCGCCTCATCTTCCAAAACGTGAGACAGTTAAACACGAGACAGACTAACACTGTAACCGAGAGTTTTTTTTTTAAAGGAGAGCGGGGGAATCGCTGTTGTCTCTACAGCCATACCAGAGGAGCAAAACAAAAGAGCTGTACCTGTAGGATTATAATGGGAGCGGATAGCTTTGATGTGGGCCAGAAAGAGAGAGTAGTTTGATGAAATATTGATGTTTCTCTTTTTTTAACTGTGTCCTGTGGGATCTCTGTTTGCTTTCAGGATGTGTGAAGTGTGTGTAGTGCTCTGGTCCACATTGCTGCTGCTGTTACTGCAGGAGAATGGACTGGGCTATCAGTTGAAGGAGTCTTATTGGTCCTAATGGTCCTTAATGTGGATGGAAGGCCCCCTTGACGAGGTGGAAAGGTTGGTTGGGATCTAAACGAGAGAGGTCTTTTTGCTGTTCTTCACCAATTAATATTAGCCAGTAGATTTACAGTTTGTGGGTCTGACAACAAATGACCCAAAATGTCTGGGATAAATGCTGTATTGTCAATTTCCTGTCAACATTCAGCCAGAAGGGTGTGAATCCTTATGCAGTGTGTATGAATACTCAATAGGAAGTGGGGGGGTTAGAGCCTAGTGGTTAGAGCATTGGGCCAGTAACTGAAAGGTTGCTAGAACGAATCCCTGAGCTGACAAGGTAAAAATATATTGTTCTGCCCCTGAACAACGCAGTTAATCCACTGTTCCTAGGCCGTCATTGTAAATAAGAATTTGTTGTTAACTGACTTGCCTAGTTAATTAAAGGTAAAATAAAATAAATAAAAATGTCATAGTTGAAGAAACTCTCCTCAGCAAAGTGAAATAATACTTTTCTGACCCAATATTCAAATCCTTACTTACTTACTTAGCCTAATATCAGGGAGCGTGTAACACGATTTCCAATAGTTGCTCCAGAAGTTTGATTTGAGTTTGTAGGAAAGTGAACCACATTATTCCAGCAACAAAGAGGATGTCCACGCATGGAGAATAATTATGAATATTGATAATCGCCTTGAGAGCTTTTGTCTGAAAGCTAAGAGAGAGCAACACACGCTCCAACAGGCCCAAAGAAAGAAGAGAGGGTAAAAAAAAACTAGTGAGATTAAACTCTGGCTCTCACACGCTCACGTTCGTACACATACAGAGATACCCAGCACACATAATGACTTCTGCTGAGGAGAGCTGCGATTATTTAAACTTAAAGGAAAGGAGAGCGGGAAGGAGGGAGAGAAAGGGGGAGAAAAGAAGACGGACTACTTCAGAGGAGCCAGGGGCAGGAGACAGGGCTGGGTAGGGTCTCGCGTTTAAGTGGAATTAACATGCTTTTCCATTGGAGTCCATTAGATAGTCATATTCATGCCACACAAGGCTCCAAACCCCCTCACTTTGATTATTCCCTTTTAATCCGCCCTGATAAGGGGGTGCAGGCGTCGTCGTTTCATTATGTCGTCATTTGGAAGCTGCACGAGAACCCTTGGGATGTTATCACAGGGAAATTGCTTAAATAGCCGAAGTGGATATAGTTTTGCGTTTATTATTTCTGACAGATTCAAAATAACCCTGCAAATATCCCTCTCTGCGATTATAAGGGGGAGGGGCACTGAGCGCCTGTTATCAGTCATGCACGCTAATGGGCCACTCATAGACACCTGATATACCTCCAGCAGGCACAGAGAGGCAGGAGAGAGAGCAGAGTAACGGAGAGAGAGAGAGCAGAGAGAGAGGCTTTATCTCAGTCGTGTCTTCACTGTTTGCTCTTTGGTTTGGCAGATGGCTGCGAGGCCTCAGTGTGTGTGTGTGTGTGTGTGTGTGTGTGTGTGTGTGTGTGTGTGTGTGTGTGTGTGTGTGTGTGTGTGTGTGTGTGTGTGTGTGTGTGTGTGTGTGTGTGTGTGGAGGAGCACTTGAACCCTGTGTACACAGCTCTAGGATGGATGGGGCCTAATGCTCTCTTCAGGAGTAGATTAGTGGTCAGTAGAGCAGTTCTTGTGGTGTGTTCATTTGGCCCCAGTAACTCTGGCCCCTCTGTTCCCTGACACATTGGGAAGCAGGGACCACTGGTAGCCCTAGTCTGTTTGCTGCCTTGTCAGGCCTTGTTATGGAGAATAATGGAGTAGCAAACAAGTGGGGATCAAGTAAACAGTGAAGGGCACTCTGTCAATTGAAAATAGTGAAAAAAACAAGGCTAAACGAGTCCCAGCATAGAATGTCATTGGGGCTTTTTAGTCAAATCCTGAGTTAATAAAGTTGTAATTAAAAAAGCATTACAATATGTGAATGTATTGTCTTATTCATGAAGTGACAGCTTTAAAATATACTCTACTGGTTCAGAAGAAGTGGAAAACTGTTCCTTATATTGGGACCCTTGGTATTAACTTGAGAGGAGACTGCATGTAGTTCTCAACTGCACAACTCACTGAACAAGCCTGCCATTCTCTTGGTAAGAACCCAAAATAGAGCCCTATTCCTTACGTAATGCACTACTTTTGACTGGGGCCCATTGGGTTCTGGTCAAAAGTAGTGCGCTATTTAGGGAATAGGGTGCCATTTGAGACTTAGCATTGGTATGTCCAATGCAATGCTAGAGGTCAAATCTGGATGGATATCATATGCTTCTCTGCTAACATATCCCTTTCACTGTGACATCTGTCCAATGAGAGAGAATTGGAGACAAAAATTAAACACTGTATTGCCAAGTAGTAATTGTATGTTACTTGTGTAACTTAGACATAGATCATTGCATGATATTTCAATGAGATCATGACATTACTTTTGGGGAAAAGGCTGTTCTAGTATTAAATGCATATTTGTTGTAATGTATCAATCCGTGTGTAGATGAAGACAAACAAATTAATGTGTATGTTACAGTTTGTAACCATTCTCTTTTATTTAAACACAATTCCAAAAAGCCTCCGAAATGAATCACAATATATGTACTGAGAATATACTGTTTGTTTGTTTGTATGTCTTCTTAAACCATGTCATATTAGTGTGTGTGTGTGTCACTCTCTCTCTTTCTCTCTCTTGGTATGTGTGTGTGTCTATCTCTTTCTCTCTGTGTGCCTGCCTTGGTGTGCACCTCCCTGACTGCAGTAGATCTCAGGTCTGGAACAAACAGTAGATCCTCCTTAATTGGGGTGAGATCTGGGGCTTAGACGGGGCCAAGAAGGGACCCCTCACCCCTTTCTTTCTCCTCCAGAATCGCTTTGGCTCCAGAGGTGCTTTTGATGTGTGTTTTGGCTCTCTGAGTTCTACTTTGGAATATGTTCTTGGGAGACCATTGGTTACTTGCCTCCAGGCAGAATCTCAATCCCTAGGATCCTAGCCCTCTTTGATGAAATACTTTCGGGAGTTGCTAACCCCGCTGATGTCAATGTGCACCCCCACCTCCCTCTCTTCATCCCTCCTTCCCCTCACCCCACACCCCTCCTACTATCTCCCCTGCCCTCCCCTGCTCCTCCGATCATTCTCTTTGAGAGACTCATACAACAAGGACTTTATCTTGGTGTAGTCTAGTCCAGCTGAGCACAAGCCTTCACAAACAGACAGGCGGATTAGCCATGTTTTACAGGGGACCTTTGACTAGGCACTCCATGTTGCTTGGTTTGCTGTTATCACAGTCACTTCTTGGCCACTTCATGTTTGCTGCTTATAATTCTGTAGAATAGAATAGAAGATAGATAGACATGTACATGTAATTCCGATTGAGCCGACATAAGCAGCGTTTACCTAAGAATTTCAATTACGCTGCAAAGCTGAATGTCCGTGACGCAGATTGAATAGAGATCTCACTGAATTTTTCCCATAGGAAAGTTCAGTCTGTACAATCTATGTTACATTTACTACATGTGTACCTCCCTCCATCAAACTTGAATTAAACTGAATATCTAGGCCAAATGTTGTTGAAGACAGAATTATTGCTCTATTTGATTCTAAGGAAAATGTTGTGGAGGCACAGGCTATCCATGACAGCATGCATACAGTATAGATCAGAACATATGACACACTGATTGTTGATTAAGAGAGTAATTTATCAATATTACCTACAGTTGAAGTCGGAACACATTTATACTCAGTTTTTCACAATTCCTGACATTAAATGCTAGTACAAATCCCAGTTAGGATCACCACTTTTTTTTAAGAATGTGAAATGTCAGAATAATAGTAGAGAGAATGATTTATTTCAGCTTTGATTTCTTTCATCACTTTCCCAGTGGGTCAGAAGTTTACATACACTCAATTAGTATTTGGTAGCATTGACTTTAAATTGTTGAACTTGGGTCAAATGTTTCGGGTAGCCTTCCACAAGCTTTCCACAATAAGTTGTGTGAATTTTGGCCCATTCCTCCTGACCGAGCTGGTGTAACTGAGTCAGGTTCGTAGGCCTCCTTGCTCGCACACGCTTTTTGAGTTCTGCCCACAAATGTTTCTGCAGGATGGGGGCAGGGCTTTGTGATGGCCACTCCAATACCTTGACTTTGTTATCCTTGAGCCATTTTGCCACAACTTCGGAAATATGCTTGGGGTCATTGTCCATTTGGAAGACCCATTTGCAACCAAGCTTTAACTTCCTGACTGATGTCTTGAGATGTTGCTTCAATATATCCACATAATTTGACTTTCTCATGATGCCATCTATTTTGTGAAGTGCACCAGTCCCTCAGGCAGAAAAGCAGCCCCACAACATAATGCTGCCATCCCCGTGCTTCACGGTTGGAATGGTGTTCTTCGGCTTGCAAGCATCCCCCTTTTTCTTCCAAACATGTCGATGGTCATTATGGCCAAACAGTTCTATTTTTGTTCTTTGTCCCCATGTGCAGTTGCAAACTGTAGTCTAGCTTTTTTATGGTGGTTTTGGAGCAGTGGCTTCTTCCTTGCTGAGCAGCCTTTCAGGTTCTGTCGATATAGGACTCGTTTTACTGTGGACATAGATACTTTTGTACCTGTTTCCTCCAGCGTCTTCACAAGGTCCTTTGCTGTTGTTCTGGGATTGATTTGCACTGTTCGCACCAAAGTGCGTTCATCTCTAGGAGACAGAATGCATTTCCTTCCTGAGTGGTATGAAGGCTGCGTGGTCCCATGGTGTTTATACTCACATACTATTGTTTGTACAGATGAATGTGGTACCTTCAGGCATTTGGAAATTAATCCCAAGGATGAACCAGACTTGTGGAGGTCTACAATTATTTTTCTGAGGTCTTGGCTGATTTATTTTGATTTTCCTATGATGTCAAGCAAAGAGGCACTGAGTTTGAAGGTAGGCCTTGAAAAAAATCCACAGGTACACCTCCAATTGACTCAAATGATGTCAATTAGTCTATCAGAAGCTCCTAAAGCAATGGCGTCATTTTCTGGAATTTTCCAAGCTGTTTAAAGGCACAGTCAACTTAGTGTATGTAAACTTCTGACCCACTGGAATTGTGATACAGTGAATTATAAGTGAAATGATCTGTCTGTAAACAATTGTTGGAAAAATTACTTGTGTCATGCACAAAGAAGATGTCCTAACCGACTTTCCAAAACTATAGTTTGTTAACAAGAAATTTGTGAAGTGGTTGAATAACTTGTTTTAATGACTCCAACCTAAGTGTATGTAAACTTCTGACTTCAACTGTATGTAAGTCATAATGATCTATATAGGTAAATACTCTCTCTATGTGATACACTGGATAACAATGCTTTAAAAATCACAACAATTGGAAAATAATTGTTACAGGGAACATTGATTTGACCATTATCCACGCAACTGCATTTCATTTGTATTTTTCCCCCTTCTTCTTAGTGGAGACCGTGACGCAATTCCCCACTACCATAACTTATGGAGTCAAGATTCCCACGTTTGGGGAATTCGCATGGGGTCTGCACGGCCGGGCTTCATCCTAGGTGAGCCTCTCTCGTGACCAAGATGTCTCCCCTGCCAGGTATATATAACAACTGCATTTCTGTGGTGCCTCTACAACATATAGAGTGACATGCTCTGTTGTTGTGATACCTAAATAGAATGATCTACAGTAGGTCTAGATCTAGATCACGTTGTCCAGTGGTCTACAGATGCGTCCCAAATGGCACCCTATTCCGTTTATAGGGCATTACTTTTGACCAGGACCCATAGGGAATAGGGTGCTATTTGGGATAAAATGACCTCTTGACCACACACACACACACCGTCAAATCCTGCTTAAATGATTAACTGGGGATTTTGCACATCTTCATTGATTGATACAGAACCGTGTAGACCTCTCTTACTACATAATTTCCCTGTATATTGATTGTATATTGATCATACCTAACCCTACAGGAAAGCTTTTCCCTCTCCTTACCGTAACATTAGGTCTCATTCAGAAGGCTGGCCCAGGGGACCACACGCCCACTTTCCGCAGCATGACTTTCCTCCGCATAAATCGTCAGTTTCCCTATCATAAGAAGCAAGATACATCACATAATTGCCCCTCATTCGTGAATGGGATTTTACATTTGGAAAACCCAGAGCAAGTGACCTATGTCAATTGGCTGTTTTTTTTTAGGTTGAATGTATAATTACAGAAAGGTAAAACTGTTGTAAGTAGGCTGCTATGTAACTACGTGTACCTACTCTCTGCAACTACTCTCTACTTTCCCTTTCCTAATGTAAAGAGGGACCAGGTTAAACATAAGCCTACTTTATGCTTATCTGAAGGCGGAAGCCCGATGAGCTAGCTGAGGCACCTCCGGTTCCATCCACGATGGCACCCGGACCCGACGTCACCAACCAAAACAAAAAATAAAACTCCCCGATTCTTCTTTTAGTGGTGTCAGCATTCTGTGAAGATCAACGCTGGAGACGAGAAGCAGGTACAGGGAGTGAACATCTAATGAAATACGCACATTAAATAGGACAGGACAGTGTCTGGACATGAACACAACGGCATTAATGCTGACACAGGGAACCAACGGAGGAACAAACAGAAATAGACGGGGCAATCAACAAAGGGAAGGAGTCCAGGTGAGTCCAATGAGCAGTGCTGCACGTAATGATGTTGACAGGTGTGCGTAATGAAGGGCAGCCTGGTGCCCTCGACCGCCAGAGAGGGAGAGCAGGAGCAGGGGTGGCAGGTTTAGAGAGCTGCGCCACAGCGACCCACACTCCAGGTTTAGAGAGCTGAGCCACAGTGAACCACACTCCAGGTTTAGAGAGCTGAACCACAGAGACCCACACTCCAGGTTTAGAGAGCTGAACCACAGAGACCCACACTCCAGGTTTAGAGAGCTGAGGCTCAGTGACCCACACTCCAGGTTTAGAGAGCTGAACCACAGAGACCCACACTCCAGGTTTAGAGAGCTGAGGCACAGTGACCCACACTCCAGGTTTAGAGAGCTGAGCCACAGTGACCCACACTCCAGGTTTGGGAGAGAGAAGAAGAAAGATGGACACTTATGTACTTATTGGAATAGCATTCAACCCACAACTAAATGCAAACAGATCATTTATGCTCAGTGGTGTGAAGTACTTAAGTAGCAATACTTTAAAGTACTACTTAATTAGTTTTTTGCAGGTATTTGTACTTTACTTCATTATTTATTTTTTTGACAACTTTTATTTTTACTTCACTACACTTCTAAAGAAAATTATTTCATTTTTACTCCATACATTTTCCGTGAGACCCAAAAGTACTTGTTACATTTTGAATGCTTAGCAGGACAGAAAATCCAATTCGCACACTTATCAAGAGAACATCCCTGGTCATCCCTACTGCCTCTGATCTGATGGACTTACTAAACACAAATGCTTTGTTTTTAAATTATGTCTGTGTGGAGTGTTGGAGTGTGACCCTGGCTATCCGTAAATAAATGAAAACAAGAAAATTGTGCCATCTGGTTTGCTTAATTCTTATTTTACCTTTATTTAACTAGGCAAGTCAGTTAAGAACAAATTCTTATTTTCAATGTCGGAACAGTGGGTTAACTGCCTGTTCAGGGGCAGAACGACAGATTTGTACCTTGTCAGCTCGGGGATTTGAACGTTCAACCTCTGTTACATTAGGAATTTTTAATTATTTGTACTTTTACTTTTAATACTTAAGTATATTTTAGAAACCACATGTACTTTTGACACTTAAGTGTATGTACAAACAAATACTTTTAGACTTCTACTCAATTAGTATTTTACTGGGTGACTTTTACTTGAGTCATTTTCTATGAAGGTATCTTTACTTTTACTCAAGTATGAGTGCTTTTTCCACCACTGCTCATGCTTAATTAACATTAATTATTCATAACATATACTTTATGATTGAATAATATTCATATTCATAGGATGAATTCATAGGATGATTAAGGAAATGAACTCAGACTAAATAAAACCATACTCACCTTATCCTGCTTAATTATAATGCTGCATTATTGTTTGGGTGAAGAATAAATAGGCCTAAACGCAATTGAATACAGTTGTGTTATAGCCACTGGATTCTGGGCCACTGGTGTTGATGAAACTATTATGAATAACAAGACAATACTGGCACTAAAGATCACAAACTCCATCCTGAAGTAGAGGCAGCTAAGTGAACTATGTGAGTATTTGCCAATCCTTTGCAATTTTGTGGGACTGGTACTGTACAACAGTTCATTCGTTCCATCCGTGTCTGCACCGTCTCAAGTAAATTGCGGCCCGGAGCGGAGAGGCAGGGAGGGGGAACGGGGGGGAGAATAGAAAGGAAGGGGGGTAGAGAGCGAGGGAGCCCGATCTGAAGGGAGAAGACAAGGGAGGAGTCAGGCAAGGGAAAGAGAAGCTGGATTTCCACATTTCGCCCTATTCTCTTCGAAAAGCATACTTAATGTAATACCAGCAGTCCACGAGTTTTTGCAAACACATGTTTTCTTATTAATACAGGTTTAATATCTGATATCGGGCAGGTAATGTATGGGGTTCACGGTATTAGCTCAGTTTTCGCTCTATTCAGCAAACTGTGAAAAGAAGAAAGACGCGGAGAAGAAGGAAAAGTCTGGCAGAGCGGAGTTGGAGTTGCGACGTCAAGTCACATAGTCACATAGATGCACATCTGCAACAAGCGAAAAAAGACTTCACTTACGAGAAGACAAAAAAAGTTCAAGAATTATAGGAGGGGAAACATCATTCGAACACGTAAGTGCAAAAAACACAACGAGTCATAATGAACTGTTTCCCTCGAACATTTTGTGATTTGCTGGCTTTGAACATGTTAAAGAGAATAAAGAAGTTTATTTAAAAAACTGTCGAGAGGTATCACGTTTAAAATAAATCATTGAAGTCCACAAATCGGGGGGGGGGGGGGGGGTGATATATAAACAGAAATTAGTATGAAAACACAACCTATTCACTAATTTACTCACTTGCACAACATAAACTACTTTAGACACAGCGTAACATGTATACTAACACTACATATTTTGCTGGATGTTGTCTACTTTCTTTAAAGTTACAAGTTGACCCATTGCACATTTTCGAAACTTTGCTGATGCATTTTCTTAGAAGGTGATAGACACTTGGCAATGGTTCTTATTCCCGCAAATCTGATTTAAAGGTGTGTTAAGGTTATTTGATGGAAGGTTTATACATTTTAAGTTTGTGTATTGGATACACTTGAATGCAAAAGTAATTGCATTGCTGAGAATTGTGATATTGGCTGAAACTTATTTTGGAACTTCCAATACTAACACAAAAACACTTCCACTACTTGGACTTTTGCCCAAAGACACGCATGGGAGGCATGCATATTTACATGTGATCACATTTCAGCAGGACTTTTTACCATGTTATCGATTCGGTCTCTTATTCATGAGGCCTAATATGAGTTATGCCTGGATTGATGTACTATACTTGTATAGACTATTGTTCGGAATCACATAGCCTATTCACAACAAAAAAATCTAATGCAACCACTGAAGTCCCCATTTCTACAATCAAAATATGAAAGTAAGCCCAGGTTTATTTTACAATGCCATAGGCACATTTTAACGATTATACAGGCATGTAGACCTATATAATGAGCATTGTAGGCCCATCGTGTTTGACAATAGAAAATCAACTAGGTTTTATCAAATGAAATGGAACAGTTCACAATAGAAAATGTAATTTCTCTGTTGAAAGTAGCCTACACTAGAGGCTACTTTTGGAAAGCCCTTATATTCGCGCGTACACATTTGGATTACTTTCCGTTAATATTTTATTGACCTGGTTATAATTAGACCTACTTATTATGCTTATCATTTTTTTGTGTGTCTTTTATCCATTTCGTTGTTTTTTTTATCGTATGTAATTTTCGGTCACTTAGGCTATGTATCATGGCAGCGTGCCTTCACATGCGGAGATATTTGTTTTAAACTTTTCCTTCTGCTCGCAGCCAGCTGTTCCACATTTTATCTGCTTGTCAGATTCGGTGTGAGTGACTGGTGGACCGTTTGTGTCTCGGGTTTCACGCCGCCATACAAACGACAAGGGTTCGAGGCGTTTAGCCGTGCGGTGACGGCTCAGACAAACCTTCTTTGACACTTGGCAAATTATTAACGGAGATCTACAGCAACTGGCAGTAAAGATTTGAATGCAAAACAACAAAATGTTAATAGTTTGTGCAGATTAAAGATTTTATTTATTTTTAACCTCGGGTTAAGAACATGACCATCTGGACTGGCCAGTTTTAGGCCCCTATGAGATCTCTCTTGTGTTGCTTTTAAGAAGGAAAGAAAAATGACAAGAACATAGGCCTATAACCCACTAAATTTATTGATCGTTTTTATGCATAATTTTGTTTGCATTATCCCAAATCTATTTTGAAATCATATGCTCAGTATTTAATCATTTAATTGATAATGGAACCCCCCCATGTTATATGAAATAATATTTGTTTAGAGTATGAACATCAAGGAAGCCATACACCTATATTTTAGCTTAAGTCTCAATATCTCAATAGAATATTGTTCCTAATCAAAACTAGTGTTTGCAACAGTAATATGGTTAATTGTTATCCTTATCTATCCATGAAACGAAATCTAAATGCCATTTTTATCATTAATGCATTTTTACATATATGACATGATATGTAATTTTAATCAAGAGAAAGTTTTTGACTTGCAAAAATCCAAATGTTATACCTCAATTTGATAAGGCCTACCAGCATTTTAAAACTATCATCTGTTATTTTATTTAGTGAGGATGCAATGGACTTAATAAACATACTTCAATTGATATATTTCTGGTATTTTGCTATTAAGTTTTATTTTTGTAGTGATTGATGGTCGACAGAAAGCTCTATGCCAGAGTGCATTTCTCATGATGAATGTGTGATTGCTTACCCCCAGATTTAATGATCACCAAAGCAACATTAAATGTAATTACATTAATTTGAGCTCTATTTAGCTTTAATGGATAGCTGATATTTTCCACGTGAAAACGGTGTTCAGAAATAACCACAGATTGGCTCTAAGTACATGCCTATATGTGTATGGAGCTGGATATAATTTATGATTTAATCATATTAAATATGAATGATATCTGATGAACACACTCAGTAATATAAATATGTATGGCGTTACTGTTTTACATCTCCAAAACAGAACGGAGCTCAGCTAGGGTCTGTAGCTTCACTTGAACAGGTGCATTTTTACAAAACAAGGACTGCATGTCAAATGATTCAGTAACAGTAATAAATACACACAATGTTTAAAAAAAGGCTCAACGAAAAAGCCTGTTTTTTTTTTCGTTCACCGGCCAAGATGAATCAATGCCCGTCTGATGAAGGGAACAATCTGTAACTCACAGTACCACAGATAGGGAAGGAAAGGCACGGATAACCCGTATTCCTCCCTCCCTATTCCTCCTCAGTCCTTCTGATAGCAGAGCAGCCCTTTATCTCTATATTAGCATACCTTTACATTCAATTATGCATAGCTGCGAAACACCAGACAGTGACCTCCTGACCTTTCTAACTTGCCCAAAATGGGGCCTGTTACACAAGCAGATGTTAATGCACAAAGATGACACACTATTACCCTTAAATTAAGGGCCTCTCAAATCCACTATTCTAGGTAGGCCTCTTGTCTTTAGGCTCTTTTATATCCTAGAGGAAGAATACCTGTTAAAAGGTGTGTATGCATGAGGCCCTAATGACATCTGTTGTTGTCGTAATGGAACTCAATAAAGAGAGTGTCAGAGGTACCAAGTGTATTGTTCTATGAGGGTATTCTAGGGTAAATTGATTTAATCTAAGGTAACATGTACCAAGGCTTTTTTTGTGTGCGTTTATTCACATTTTTGGTTTGATGTGTTGTGGATACGTCGGTGGGTGGCAGATATAGTGTGTGATTTCTTTTGTGGTACTCAAAGGTTGTTATAGTTGGTCACAGATGTTAATATGATGAAAGGTTTATCTGTGTCTGTCAATGGAAGCTCAACTCTTTAGCAGAGCGCTAAGTACTTCTATCCCACAAACCACAGTTTACATTAGCAGGTGAGGAGCCGTTACCTCAGCTATTTAGAGCATGTTGGGCAGAAATAAATAAACACACTATCACAATGGTTACCCAATCAAAGTTTGGAATCTTTCCCCTAAGTGATTTGATTCGCCAACGCTGCCCTGTGAATAGGCGAATAGACGCTACATGAATAGATGGCCCCCAATAGGAATCCTTCACTTTGATGATTCTGAACTTTGATATATTGACATCAAATGGAAAAGTTACAGTGGGGAAAAGAAAGAGAATGGAGAGAGATTGAGAGAAAAAAGGCAGCGAGACAAGAGACAGAGGTGTGAGTGTGTGTGAGTGTGTGTGTGTGTGTGTGTGTGTGACGTGTGAGTGACTCCTTCACCTCCTTGTAAAAAGTTGGGGCCGTGGCAGTATGCCGCTGAGTGTAGTCTACATCAAAGTATCTGGATGCATTTGCGTGTGAGCGGCGAGGAGGCAGGCAGGCATACAGGCAGGCGGGCGCTTGGCGCGGCTCAGCATGAGGGGCTTCTCCTTGGCCCTCCTAATCCCCAGGCCCAGCCATCCCTTCAGGGCATGCCTCAGATCTGGCTCTCCAAGCTCTCCGCATGGACGTACCCAGCCTCTGCCGGCCGATTTAATATGCTATGTGTTCCTGCTCCCCTCCACCTTCACCAGCAGCGTCCTAGAGTGGGACCCCATTCACCCCCATTCCCTGATTCAAGGAGTCCCACTTAAGGCACCTTTCATTGGGCACGTCTTTGCACAGTGAGGGGGTGGGATGGGTGATCTGATGATAATAATTTGGTGGGTACTTATATTTGTCACATTTCACACATGTACAAGTGTGTATTAATGAGCATCTGTGAATTGGAAATGTGTATTTTGCATATCCCATCTGCCCCTGAGACACCCTCGGAGAGTCAGGTCACGGCCAGGGTCTGACATTATCAATGGGGACCCTGGAGCAATTGCGGTTAAGTGCCTTGCTCAAGGGCACATCGACATATTTTTCACCTTGTTGGCTCGGGGATTCCAACATGCGGCCTTTAGGTTACTGGCCCAACGCTCTAACCACTAGGCTACCTGCCGCTTACAGGCTGGTGCGAGGGAGACGCATAGTGTAATGAAATGCATAGTCAGCTCCACACCATACGCAGAGGCTCCCAAATGTACTCTTACCCCCATATGCATGTTTTTTTTTTAATGTTTCAAAAATGCAAATGCACCTCTGCATAAAATATCCCCATCATAGACATATTTTACACACACACACACACACACACACACACACACACACACACACACACACACACACACACACACACACACACACACACACACACACACACACACACACTCACACACTCACACACTCACACACTCACACAGAGAGAGAGAGAGGAGCGTGCAAGCAGAGTAGCCAGTATTCCTTCTTCAGGAAATAAGAAATGAGAAAAGAAGCCAGAGCTCAAGCTGCCTTACCAGAGGCTGAGAGTCAGAGTGATGCTTTGTTTTCCAGGGCTTTGGTCTCACTCAGACTGGACCTACCAATTGGCCTGGTCAACCTCCCAGAGAGAGAGAGAGAATTTAGTCTGGGGAAAAAAATGAAGATGAATACAGGTGTGAAGGAGAGCTAGTCGTCCTGGATGACAGGACTGTGAACCACAAAACGTGTCAGTGAGTGCCTGCCTTTTCTTTTCCGACACACTCGAATGCAAACGGAGGCAGGTCGCGCCTGGGTGACGACGTCGCTTGACGGCGCTCGTCTCCTCTGTTTGCCATGAGCCGCAAGCGTCTTTACGGCTGCGGTGTGAGTATGGCAGCAAGGGGTGAAGTAAGCTGCAGGCCCATTTGCTTGTGGCGGGGCTGTATAAAGTTGAGATGCTGAGCTGGGAAAGTGGTGATGTAGTTCTTGAATTCCCAGGTTTCGGGTCTGTTATTGTTATGTGGCATTGTGTCATGCGCTTGATGGGAGCTAGTTGTGGCATCCGTAAGGGGGCCTGCTCTCCCTCCTCGTCCAGGGAGCGTGGTGATGGCCAGGGGACAGATGAGGCGGCCAGATAACTGTGAACAATGATCTGTCACCTCCACCTCCTCATCCTGATTTCTTTCTGTATGTGGAAAGCCTTGTGTCAGGCTGCTGTACTAAAGACACACACACACTTGCACAGGCTCAGACAGGCACACACACGCACACACACACAGCAGCACTGCCAGAGAGGTTGATTGAAGGGTCTCTGATTATTGTGATTTAAACTGAATGGAGTAAAAGAAATGTACACCCAAAAGTGTATGAAAAATTATTTACAATAAGGAAAATACAATTAAAATTCACTGGGGAAAATAAATCAATGACTAATATTAATTTCATAAATATCTGTTTGGAATTCTTTAGTTGCATAGCTCATATTGTTCTGATAAACATAACAATGGTAAAGTTGTTTTAATATGTATGTAGGTGCAGTGCCCCATGCTGGCCTGGTTATCTTAGTGAAACCTGGGGGTTGAGGAGGGGGACATTGTTTCAATGTCAAATGCAAATCCCAAGGATAATACATGCATAAAGTTCAGGCCGACTTTCTCCCTCCCTTCTGCAAACATGTTTAAATGCGTGCCTCGTCCCCTCTTCTCCCCCTTTCCCCTACTCCTTCACTTCTGTCCTCTGTTGCAGGGATTGTGAACTCTTCTCAAAAGGGGAACACTACTATCGGAGCAAATGTCTTGCCCGACTTGAAAGAAGGCCTATTTTGTCAGGACGTCATTTGAAGGCTAATCCGGGATAGAGAGAGAGCGGGAAGGAGAGAGAGGGGGGTCCAATACTTCTCGCAGGGAGCGAGAAGGAGCAGGGGTTGGAGGGGCGGAGGGTGTGGACGGCGGTATTCCTCTCCTTTGCCCAGTTCCTTGCAGGGTGGGAGGGGGAGGTGGAGGTGTGGGGGATCCAGGAGGTTTTAGATCCTTGAAAAGAGAGAGAGAGAGAGAGGAGGGGGGGGGGGACTCCAGCCATTTGTAATGATGGTCTGTCATCGGGGCTGCCCTACCTGCCAGAGGAAACCTCAGGGCGGGCCGCTACCCTGCAATGTAGAGACAATTGCCCTATGTACAGTGGGGCAAAAAAGTATTTAGTCAGCCACCAATTGTGCAAGTTCTCCCACTTAAAAAGATGAGAGAGGCCTGTAATTTTCATCATAGGTACACTTCAACTATAACAGACAAACATTTTAAAAAATCCAGAAAATCACATTGTAGCATTTTTAATGAATTTATTTGCAAATTATGGTGGAAAATAAGTATTTGGTCAATAACAAAAGTTTATCTCAATACTTTGTTATATACTATTTGTTGGCAATGACAGAGGTCAAACGTTTTCTGTAAGTCTTCACAAGGTTTTCACACACTGTTGCTGGTATTTTGGCCCATTTCTCCATGCAGATCTCCTCTGTGATCAGTGATGTTTTGGGGCTGTTGCTGGGTAACATGGACTTTCAACTCCCTCCAAAGATTTTCTATGGGGTTGAGATCTGGAGACTGGCTAGGCCACTCCAGGACCTTGAAATGCTTCTTACGAAGCCACTCCTTCGTTGCCCAGGCGGTGTGTTTGGGATCATTGTCATGCTGAAAGACCCAGCCAAGTTTCATCTTCAATGCCCTTGCTGATGGAAGGAGGTTTTCACTCAAAATCTCACGATACATGGCCCCATTCATTTTTTCCTTTACACGGATCTGTCGTCCTGGTCCCTTTGCAGAAAAACAGCCCCAAAGCATGATGTTTCCACCCCCATGCTTCACAGTAGGTATGGTGTTGTTTGGATGCAACTCAGCATTCTTTGTCCTCCAGACACGACGAATTGAGTTTTTACCAAAAAGGTCTATTTTGGTTTTATCTGACCTAATGACATTCTCCCAATCTTCTTCTGGATCATCCAAATGCTCTCTAGCAAACTTCAGATGGGCCTGGACATGTACTGGCTTAAGCAGGGGGACACGTCTGGCACTGCAGGATTTGAGTCCCTGACGGCGTAGTGTGTTACTGATGGTAGGCTTTGTTACTTTGTTCCCAGCTCTCTGCAGGTCATTCACTAGGTCCCCCTGTGTGGTTCTGGGATTTTTGCTCACCGTTCTTGTGATCATTTTGACCCCACGGGGTGAGATCTTGCGTGGAGTCCCAGATCGAGGGAGATAATCAGTGGTCTTGTATGTCTTCCATTTCCTAATAATTTCTCCCACAGTTGATTTCTTCAAACCAAGCTGCTTACCTATTGCAGATTCAGTATTCCCAGCCTGGTGCAGGTCTACAATTTTGTTTCTGGTGTCCTTTGACAGCTCTTTGGTCTTGGCCATAGTGGAGTTTGGAGTGTGACTGTTTGAGGTTGTGGACAGGTCTTTTATACTGATAACAAGTTCAAACAGGTGCCATTAATACAGGTAACGAGTGGAGGACAGAGGAGCCTCTTAAAGAAGAAGTTACAGGTCTGTGAGAGCCAGAAATCTTGCTTGTTTGTAGGTGACCAAATACTTATTTTTCCACTATAATTTGCAAATAAATTAATTACAAATCCTACAATGTGATTTTCTGGATTTTTTTTCTCATTTTGTCTGTCATAGTTGAAGTGTACCTATGATGAAAATTACAGGCCTCTCTCATCTTTTTAAGTGGGAGAACTTGCACAATTGGTGAATGACTAAATGCTTTTTTGCCCCACTGTACATGGTCACTTTAATAATGTTTACATGCTGTTTTACCCACTTCATATGTATATAATGTATTCTACTCAAGGCTCATCCTATTTAAGTACTGTTGTACACATATTTCTATTCATATATAAATATCCATACTGTCCATACTGTCTATACACACCATCATACATATATATTTATATTCTGGACTCTGACATTGCTCGTATTTCTTGATTTCTTTCTTTCTTTTCTTTGTATTTTCTTTGTGTGCATGGTTTTGTATTGTTTACATTAGCATTTTTGTCATTTAGCAGACACTCTT
Organism: Oncorhynchus mykiss; assembly: GCF_057628025.1. NCBI lineage: Eukaryota > Metazoa > Chordata > Actinopteri > Salmoniformes > Salmonidae > Oncorhynchus > Oncorhynchus mykiss. The sequence continues at coordinate 38,044,124 of NC_143032.1, forward strand.
GTTCAGTATTTCTCCACTTACGTAGCTGGAAACAAAAGTGTTTCACTGCACCTGTTATAACATCTGCAAACTATGTGTATGCGACCAATAACATTTTATTGTATTTACAATACCCTGACTCCGACAGGCTTGGCCTGGGGAATAAAAGTGGGCCTCAAAAATGTATCGAGCAACAAAAATATGAACGTGTATATGGGCCCCTAAACCGTCTTTGGCTATTTCAGGCCTGACTGGTGTTTTTATTAAGAGAGGTCGACATGCTTTGGAAGTGTATCTTATTCATGAAGAAAAAAAGCCAGGGCTGGACTTCCTAAAGAATTCATTATGTTCCCCTTTCCCATAAGCCTTGCTGCTCCGCAGGTCCCAGCCGGGCCTCAGAGGATGTTGAGAGTGTTGCGCGACATTGTAAAGCCTCCCATAGCGAGCAGGGGAGTGCGAAGGGTTCCATTAGTCAAAGGTGCTCGGACGTTTTTTTCTCTCCTCCCCAACACTGTCGCAAACTCATTGTCTGAGCTAAGGCAGGACATTAGTCACTGCGGTGCTAGTGGAGCCTGCAGGGCAGTGGGACCAACCAACACTGCTTTGGAGCAGGGACTGCTAGTCGGACGGAGAGAGAGAGAACTAGAAGAGAGAGAATGAGTGAGGTAGAGTGTGTGGAAAAGAGAAGAGGAGGGAGAGAAAGAAAAGGGATACATTTTTTCTGTGTGGGTGTATGTGTTTGAGAAAGAGAGTGTGGAAGAAGGAGAGAGAACGTTAGAGGTGTGGAGTCTATAGCTCTACCTCAGGGCTCAGTATGTAAGCCCCTGTTTTCCCCCCAAAGCTGCTTTCACAAAGAGATTTACAAGACAGGTCTCTGGTGTGCTGCTTTTGTGTGTGTGTGTGTGTGTGTGTGTGTGTGTGTGTGTGTGTGTGTGTGTGTGTATTTCTCCAAACTGGGTTAAATGTGCACCGCTAGAAGACGTTTTTTCCTATCTTTTACATTATTTTAGGTTTTCCTAAATGAGTGGTTCCTAACTGCTCTGTCCTAACCAGAACCAAGGGATGCCATGAGATTATTTATTCTACCTGATGAAGGAGGCATGCGAGGCGGTCGGCGGTATCTTTGGTGTATGTATGTTGAGGGGAGTCAGCAGTCACACATCACACATCACACATACAAGGGATCCTGTTTGCTTTTGGAATTATTTATAAAGCTTGGCTTTTGTGTGGCTTTATAGTTCCCTGTCTCTTCCCATTACTGCCTATGACTCTACCTGTGCCACCTTCAACCCCAAACAGTCCCTCTGCCACTGTGCTGAGTCTCAGAGTAGGAATGCTGACCTAGGATCAGTTTAGCCATTTAGCTCATAATGAATAACATCAGGCGTGACTGGTCCTAGATCAGCACTCTTTCTACTCTTACACAGTTTATATGGGCTTGTGTTTTTTATATTCAGAGTTTTTTTTTTAATGGGTTCACAAGTAGGAGAATAAACAACTGTTGGTCCAATAGTTCCTCTATGGGTTTTATTATTTAGTGGAATTCTAGTTGTAGTGACAAGCACAATTTTGAGGCATCAGAGAAAATCACAAAGTTATACCGACCATTACATATGGGCTTGATTACACTGTAATCCAGTAGAGTTTTGTGTGTATTTATACTGAGTCCGGGTGGAAGGTTTAGTGTGTTTTAGATGGTATATGTTAATGTTTTCTTTATTGATACAAGCAGGGATGTGATTATGATTCAGCTCAGTATATATGAGCAGAGCACTGATCTAGTTTCCTATTTCTCCCTCTGGCATAGAGATCAATGCAAACCAGCTAACACAGCCTAATAAGCCATTTACACATACATTGTGGAAAACATTTACATACATTGAAAATTAAACTGATAAAGTAGGTCCATGTCCTAGAGGTAAGAGTTATTGTGCTTGTGTGTGTGCGTGTGTGCGTGTGTGCGTGTGTGCGTGTGTGCGTGTGTGCGTGTGTGCGTGTGTGTGTGAATGAGAACACGGGAGAGACCTCTCCCGTGACTGCCAACCAGTCCTGTGTGTGATAGGTGCCAGATTGTATAGCTGCGAGCCAGACTGTCTCGGCCTGTCAGAAAAGAGAGAGAATGAGAAAAGAACAAGAGCAAAGAGAGGGGGATGATTACAGTACACTGTTCCTCTGATCTGATTCATCACTAACTGTCTCTCATGCAAAGGGTGAACTTATTATCCCTGTCTCAACCTCCAGCATGGTGCCAGCTGCTCACCATGTTTCCCAATTAACCCCCGGCACCCATCTAACTCGCCAATTAAGGCCTCCTCCTTAGCTCTTTTATTTGTGTGTGTTAGCATGTTCACTGGAGCCATGGGTTGTATTTATTGTGCACTAATATAATAAAACAGGGAGGGACAACCTGTACCTGTCCAATAGACAGACAAGAAACACACATTTTGTATCCCGTTGCAAAATGTTTTAAAATGTTTGTGCCCTAATGAATACGACCCTGGTGTGGAGGAATGCAGTGGAGAGGGGGAGGTGAGCGAGTGTTAACCAAGTAGTAAGAGTGTATGTTTAGGAGGTGTCCTAAGCGATGGTTTTACAGCCCCCAGAATTTATTTGAGGCGGCGACGCAAACAGCTGAAAGGCTTAAACACAGCCAGATGTTAGTTAGCTTCCTGGCTGACGACTGCTCCAGTGCCCGAGAGGGCTGCTATTGTAAGTCTTCTTCCCCATGTTTATTTGTGGTCTTTTCTTTTGGGAGCCATTTTGGAGCATTCTGTATGTCCCCTTTGAGTTTAGGGGAAAGTTTTTGTTTCACACTTGGAAATGCTGTGAGTTTTATGATAAGTCATGTGGATGTTATTGCATATCGTATAGGAGTATGGGTTTTGAAGAGGATGTATATTTTTTTCACCTGACTTGCAGTAAATGACTGGCATTTCAACTTCAAATTCTGTATTCACTCCAAAGATATTCACTTGTGTGTGTTTTTAAAACCTAAAGTACAACCTCAGTAGACCTATATGCCGAGCTCTGGGACATGTGTGTGTGACTGTGTGTGTGTGTGTGAGTGTAGGTGCAGCTTACTGACGCTGTGGGAGGGATGCGGGCACGTTGGGGAGCGCCAATCCCTCTGTGTGTGTGTGTGTGTGTGTGTGTATGTACAGTATGAGCGAGCAGGCCCTGATGGGGGGGGGGGGGGGAGTGAATTGTTGTCTCCTTACCGACCTAGCTGTGCTGTTGGGAGACATGTCAGCCGTGGGGGAGCTGGCTGAGTGGAGCTGCATGGGAGTCTGACTGGGACTCCCTCTGTGTCTCTACTTTCTTTGATCTAACACTTCCTAAACCATACTCCTTATACAGTACAGTCTCACCCCCCCCCCCCTCCCAGCTTCATTGAAGTGTCTTCACCTCTAGCTGAAGTCAGTTAAAGTCAGTGGTCGATGGCGCCGATGGTCTGGGCTGTGTATCTACAGTATCTACTGAATGGAACTTTGTTGAGCGCAAACAGAAACGTCAAACAACAGAATAAAGAAAGTGTTCGCTTTTAACTTGCTCAGCATTGTGGGTAATGGGAACAAGCTATTAGGAACAAGCAAACAAGGGCAAGTAATAACAAATGGAATGTCATGTGGAAATGGCGTTTGTTTTATACATGTGATTGGGGGCACCCGAATGGCGCAGTGGTCTAAGGCACTGCATCTCAGTGCAAGAGGCATCACTACAATCCCTGGTTTGAATCCAGGCTGAATCACATCTGGCTTTGATTGGGAGTCCTATAGGGCGGTGCACAATTTGCCCAGCATCATCCGGGGTAGGCCATCATTGTAAATAAGAATTTGTTCTTAACTGACTTGCCTAGTCTGAGACAATAAGGGGACAGTGGCAGAATAAATTCAACCACACATTTGTTTCATTACAGAACTGGAGAGCAACATCTGTCCGGTGAAGTCCACAAAACATATTGCATGTAACAGTTACATGACCTACAGCATGGTCACGCAAGGTAATGTTTCACACATTTTTGGGTTAAGCAACTATTGATTTAGAACCACAGAGACTTTGAGCCGAACGCGCCGGGGAGGGGGTACCGTCACGTAGGCTCTCTCTCCAGGGCTCGTCTCAGCCGGACTGACAGGTTTCCCGCGCCTCAGCAGAGGTGACCGGTCCGCTCCTGATCCCCGGGATTGTAATACTGGCTGGCGTCCTGCGGCTGGAGCCACGTCGGGGAAGGGGTACTGTCTCGTGTGCTCCCTCTCCGGCCTCTAGGTCACCAGGCTGCTCGTTATGGTGCACACCTGTCACCATCGTTATGCGCACCTGCGCGTCACCTGGACTCATCACTTTCCTGATTACCTTCCCTATATTTTTCACTCGCTTTGGTTCCGTCCCCAGGCGTTACTGTTTCTGTGTCATGTCTGTGTGTTGTTCGTGTTTTCTTGTTTTGTATTATGTTACGTTTATTTATTAACACACTCACTCCCTGAACTTGCTTCCCGACTCTCAGCGCACTCGTTACACACCATTTCAACTTCAACATTTCAACATCATCTAATCACCTATTCTTAGTCTAATACAGTGACAACTAAAAGATACCAAAAACAATTTAGTCTAGTCAACGTAAGCTAAATATGATGTGGCTGTCCATGGTACTGATTTCTCTGTGTGTGTGCAAGGAGAAAAAACATGTTGAATCACCCTACTTGTAGAGAAATGCCAATGCCATCCTCCTCTTTCATGTTGCCTAAACTGTCTGTGACTCTGTCATACAGTACACACTTTTAGTTTTTATTGTCCCTAGGCTACCTGGCTAAAATACTTGCCCACCAGCCTAACTTCGTTTCATGGGCGCATCGCCAGGCCAGCTAGTTAGCATTAGCATACCACATCTAGCTACATGTTGAACTTCCATCCTCTCAGGCCAGGGGCATGATGTATTAATTTATGGTTGGATTAGAATCACCGTTATAATCATTGGCCAGTACGGCGTATTAAGTCCAAATACCTACCTCCATCCATGGCTAAATTAGGAAAGGAGTGATTTTAGCTAGCGAACTAGCCACCAGAGGACAACAACACAACAACACATTATTTCGGTCAATAATGACGTTTGGCTTGTGATGTGATTGGTCAGTAGCCAAAACAGAACTGGCTTCCCTTGACACTTTTGTTTGGTGTGCCAGGACCATTTAAAACTGTGTTCACTCAGTTTAGCTCAACACTGATTGGCTATTATACTTTTTTTTTTATCAAGGGAGGACAAATGCTCGCTGGCTTCCCTGGCATTCATACTCTTTCTGATCAGACTGTATCAGATAGATTCCCTGCACAAACTGAGACAGAAGGGAGCTGTTTGTTTTTGTACATTTTTTGGGGAAGCCTGGCTTCCCATGGCATCCATGAATACACGCCACTACCCCCTATATTTCCGCTGTCCATCACTGCCATGCTAAATTACTATTGGAGCTCTCATAACATGCAGATAGCATGAGCACTCACCAGGTGTTCTTGGCTGTGGCTGTTTGAAGGTATTTCTTAGGCATATGGGCCCTGGTCAAAAGTAGTGCACTAAAAAGGGAATAGGGTGCCATTTGGGACTCAGCCTCAGTCTCAGTGGGTCCAACTGATAAAACAGAATTAACAGAATCGGGTGTTGTCTGTAGTGTGGAATGTATGACTCAATAGCTCTTTGGATGTGAGCCCACCCCTCAGACAGGAAAAGCGGTATTAAAGCCATGCCTTTCCTACTTTTTCACTTCCTCCATCTGTTCATCCTCTCCATCTTCCTCCATCCCTCCCTCACATTCCATTGTGCAAGGGTCTAATTCCAGGACAACTGCATTTTGCAATGTGATGGCATTCCTTTAATTTGCCCTCCCTTTCATCCTCCCTTTATCGCCAGAAAGCCAAACACCAGTGCGACTTCATCTCGCCCAATCATCCTCCCTCTAATACGCTTTAAATGGCGCGGCCGCGAGGGCCCGGACTGAGAATTAATAAGAGCCAATAAAGCGCGCTGACAGGGCATGTCGGTGAGTCTAAGTAAACATTATGACTTCTTGAGGGGGGCATCGGGGGTTGTTGCGACTTGATGAATCGTTGCGTAGCTCAGCGAGGGCTAATTTCTCACTTAGCCGTCCTGATGGGGCCTACCTAATAGGGCCCTTTACTGCCTGATTTGGCTTGCTGATTGTCTGCTTCATGGGTTGATTATTGTGCTGTATTATTATCACGCTGCCCCCTGGCTGTTGTTCCACCACGTGCCCCGCAATGGCCCCGCTCTGTCATTAATCACTTCATTCACTACCCTTCTCTCCTCCACTCACTCTGGTCTGTGTTGTACTGTTTATACCACTGACACAGAGGAAAGAAAGAGCGGGGGTGGAGGAGAGAAAGGCAGCAAGAGAGAGGGAAATGAGAGAAAGAAAGGACAGAGAGAGGGAGGGAAAGAAAAATACAAGAGATAGAGAAAGAGAGTGATGGAAAGATGGAGGGAAAATAGACAGAGACAGAGGGAGAGTAGGAGAGCCCAGAGGGAACATTAGAGTGTAGAAATGAGAGAGGGGCCACAGTAACTTGTGGCTCAGCCTCATAACAGACAGACAGACACTGTCTGGGGGACAAGTTCCACAACACCTTCATCACTCCACTGGAACTGACTCAGGCTGCATCCCAAATGGCAACCTATTCCGTTTGTAGTGCAAAGGGAATAGAGTACCGTGTGGGACGCAGCCTGTTTCAGGGAATAGAATTCCATTTGGGATACACCCAGTGTGTCCAGCTGTATGATTTGACCATACAGTATGTCCACTATGTAAGTACAGTGGGAAGAATTCCACAATCTTGGGAAGAATTCCATTGCCTGCTCAATGCAATGATACAAGTTTAATGATATGAACAGAGGTTGTATGGAGACATTGCATTAAAGAATAATACAGTATAAAGATATGAATTGGAGTTGTACTGTATGTGGACATAAACTCAGCAAAAAAAAGAAACGTCCTCTCACTGTCAACTGCGTTTATTTTCAGCAAACTTAACATGTGTAAATATTTGTATGAACATAATACGATTCAACAACTGAGTTATAAACTGAACAAGTTCCACAGACATGTGACTAACAGAAATGGAATAATGTGTCCCTGAACAAAGGGGGGGGGGGGGGGCTAAAATCAAAAGTAACTGTCAGTGTCTGGTGTGGCCACCAGCTGCATTAATAAGTACTGCAGTGCATCTCCTCATGCACTGCACCAGATTTGTCAGTTCTTGCCGTGACATGTTACCCCACTCTTCCACCAAGGCAACTGCAAGTTCCCTGTCATTTCTGTGGGGAATAGCCCTAGCTCTCACCCTCCGATCCAACAGGTCCCAGACGTACTCAATGGGATTGAGATCCGGGCTCTTCGCTGGCCATGGCAGAACACTGACATTCCTGTCTTGCAGGAAATCCCGCACAGAACGAGCAGTATGGCTGGTGGCATTGTCATGCTGGAGGGTCATGTCAGGATGAGTCTGCAGGAAGGGTACCACATGAGGGAGGAGGATGTCTTCCCTGTAATGCACAGTGTTGAGATGGTCTGCAATGACAACAAGCTCAGTCCAATGATGCTGTGACACACCGCTCCAGACCATGACGGACCCTCCACCTCCAAATCGATCTCACTCCAGAGTACAGGCATCGATGTAATGCTCATTCCTTCGACGATAAACGCAAATCTGGCCATCACCCCTGGTGAGACAACACCACGACTCTTCAGCGAAGAGCACTTTTTCCCAATCCTGTCTGGTCCAGCGACGGTGGGTTTGTGCCCATAGGCGACGTTGTTGCCGGTGATGTCTGGTGAGGACCTGCCTTACAACAGGCCTACAAGCCCTCAGTCCAGCCTCTCTCAACCTATTGCGGACAGTATGAGCACTGATGGAGGGGTTTGCGTTCCTGGTGTAACTCAGGCAGTTGTTGTTGCGATCCTGTTCCTGTCCCGCAGGTGTGATGTTCGGATGTACCGATCCTGTGCAGATGTTGTTACACATGGTCTGCCACTGTGAGGACGATCAGCTGTCCGTCCTGTCTCCCTCTAGCGCTGTCTAAGGCACGTTCATGCAGATGAGCAGGGATCCTGGGCATCTTTCTTTTGGTGTTTTTCAGAGTCAATAGAAAGGCCTCTTTAGTGTCCTAAGTTTTCATAACAGTGACCTGAATTGCCTACCGTCTGTAAGCTGTTTGTGTCTTAACGACCGTTCCACAGGTGCATGTTCATTAATTGTTTATGGTTCATTGAACAAGCATGGGAAACAGTGTTTAAACCCTTTACAATGAAGATAAGTTATTTGGATTTTTACTAATTAGCTTTGAAAGACAGGGTCCTGAAAAAGGGACATTTTCTTTTTTTGTTGAGTTTACTTTATTAGACATCTCAAGATCTTTATGCATGTGAGTAGTTGTATGTGGAGACATGGAGAAAAGGCCTCCTGTAAAGGGGGAGGGATAGAGAGAGGGAATTATCTGGTCCCCAGGGCCATGCAAGGGGACCCTCTCTCAAAGCCTTACCTGGTCCCTCTACAGCCCCCCCTATCATCCCTCTGCTTTATCCTACTCACCTCGAAGTTTGTGTGTGTGTATGTATTAGTGTTTGGGAGTTTTTCACAAAGGAATTATTCTGCTTCCCCTCATGCAATCCCTGGGGTCCCCTCTCTTCTTGATGCTGAGCACACACTCTTGTAGATGGAAAGGCACACACACTCTCAAATACAGTACAGAGCATCTCTCACTCTCTCTTTGACACAGGCTGAAAAACCTATAGTGAAAAACACAGTCATACATATATACAAAGCAAAGCACAGGAGGGATGTGTACAGTAGGTACTGTGGTTATAGTTTTTGTGGTGTCTTCCAAAGTGTTGTGAATTGTGTCTTTATAAGTCGGGGCTGCCTTTGCTAAAGAAGAGAGGCCCATTGACAATATGACCCTCACTCTTTCCTCCACTTTGAGTTCCATGCGGTCACTTAACCCAATTTTAAGAGGCTCAAAGATTCAACGTTGTGAATTTTAAACTGAATGGCTAGGAGTTAGAAAGGGAGACAGAGATGTATAATAATTGTATAACAAATATTATTGTGGCATTCAAATCAAGATGGGCAAACATTTTGAGGGCCACATACTTCTTGAAGAATTACGGAAAAACGATGGCTCAAGTTTTGGAAAATGTAGTGTATTTCATTGGCTGCTGCAGTGTATTTTAGCTGGATACTAGTTTGCAATTGTTGGGTTCGGCTTGGAAATGAAATAGCTGAACGAGCATCTTTTCCCTCTTTCATGCTGTTTTCAAGGAGTGCAAAAAGTGTATAGAACAAACAAAGACTTTGTGGCATCGTGGGGGGAGTCAAGAGTAAAAGCACGAGAGAGAGCAACCAAGTACCACATAGTCCTTTTCCCATGGTGGAGTGGTTGACTGCTTTTTCTATTGTTTAGGTCTTGGGGACTTTTTGGTTCCCAGTTGCTCTTAGCTCTAGCATAATACACAAGTTCTACTAAAACAGAGGAAAATAAATAAATAAATAAGCTAATAAGCAGAGGGCTGGGTGAGTGGGGAACGCCGGAGGTTTCCATTGTGGCCCGCCTCTTTATTTGCCCCTTATCTACTGGGTAGCAAGCGCAAAAGAGGCCTTGTGTAAGCATTAAGATTACATCGTGTGGTTTTGTTACCCAGGAATGTAAGATGTACTCCACTCGTTGCTGTGCGAAACGACACATGGTCCCTCGCCAGTCCTCCAAAGCATCTTAAGTGGAGAGGTCTGGGAGACGGAGGCGCGCGACGAGGATAATCGCATTAGCTCCGCCGAAAGCCACCAATGGGCCGCGTTGTTGCACTGTTTGTCCTTGAAAACAAAATGTAAACCAAGCCTCTCACTCGTTCACTTTGCAGTCGCACCTCCCCACTCCCAAATAACTACACAGTGTTGATACCTAGGACAAAAAGCCCCAGTTTTGTTGAAATGATTCCTCTTGAATGTATCTGTCTGTGAGAGGTAGATGTTGACAGACTTCTTTGAAGGCTATTAGACATAAAACTTAGCTATTTCTCTACACTGAAGGCCTTTTTCACAAGACACTTATCTACAACTCATTGCCCCACAAACAGTTCGGATTTACAGTTGTGGTGTCGCCCACTCTGGCAGAACAAATCAAATCAAATCAACCTGGCCGGGGTATCCTGGAAGGACATTGACCTCATCCCGTCATTAGAGGATGCCTGTTTTTTTATTTTTAAATGCCTTCCTCACCATCTTAAATAAGCATGCCCCATTCAAGAAATGGGGCATGTAAACGACATAGAGTTTGAATAGCCTGACCATGTCACTGAACACAAAAGGGTGAGGAGGTCTATAACTGAACCAGTTGAATTGTGTGTGTGTGTGTGTGTGTGTGTGTGTGTGTGTGTGTGTGTGTGTGTGCGTGTGCGATGAGGCGTGACTAATTGCTACTAAATGTCACTTACTTCAGGGGGCGACCAGACTTAGTGCCATTTGGGAACAATGTTAAGGCTCAACCTTCTTGAATGGAACCCACTACCCAAATCCTCCATCCAGCAGAGAATCCCACTCCCCTTCCCCTTCCATAGGGCCAAGGGCAACCCCATATTCCCACCAGTGCAGTGTAGCACACAGTATGGCAACCTAAGTATGTGCTATTCACTCAATGACCATTGAGCTTGTGATTGTGAACGTCTCTCTAGTCTCTTCAATAAAGGCATTGAACCAGGGAACAACCTTCGACCATTTGGTCACACTTGAGGTTTGCTTACCGCTCTACCTTGCAGCAGTTTCTATTGGTCTGCATCCCAAATGGCACCATATGTATCCTGGTCAAAAGTAGTGTACTAAATAGGGAGTAGGGTGCCATTTGGGATGCATACTTGGTTTATATGTGCTCCTTTTATAGGGCCCTTTCCTTTAAATACCAACCTCTATCTCAAAAGCAAACACAAATCAAATAAAATTGTATTTGTCACATGTTTTGTCAACAACAGGTGTAGAGTAACAATGAAATGCTTATTTATGAGCCATTTCCAACAATGCAAAGATAAACATTTCAGAATAATAGAAAAATAATAACACAAGCAATAAATATGAAATGAGTAATGATAACTTGCCTTCATAAAGTAGTCATCCCTTGACTTATTTCACATTTTGTTGTGTTACAGCCTGAATTCAAAATGGAGTAAATAGATTTTTCTTCTCACCCATCTACACACAATACCCCATAATGAAAATATGTTTTTAGAAATCAGGAACATTCAACATTCAATGTCGTCTTGGTAAGCAACTCCAGTGCGGTGGGGGGCACACGGGGTGGTCAGTGGAGCCGAGGAATGAGCCAGAGACCGTCAGGGAGTCGAAAGGAGGAACTTGACGAAAGATTCCAGAGAGAGGTGTTGGCGATGAGAGTGCTGCAGAGCGGGCGTGCTGAGGAGCGTGACCCCAGTCCGGTGTCATCTGCATCAGTTTCACGCATCTGGCCTCCAGTGCGCCTCCCCAGTCCGGTATGTCCTGTGTCTCCTCCCCGCACTCGCCCTGAGGTGTGTGTCTCCGTTCCGGTACAACCGGTTGTGCCGGTTCTACGCACCAGGTCTCTAGTGCGCCGCCACAGCCCAGTACGTCCTGTGTCTCCTCCTCGCACTCTCCTGGAAGTGTGTGTCCCCAGTCCGGTAAGTCCTGTGCCTGCTCCTCGCACTCTCCCTCAAGTGCGCCTTCCCAGTCAGGTACGTCCTGTGCCTGCACCTCGCACTCTCCCTCAAGTGCACCTTCCCAGTCCGGTACGTCCTGTCCCTGCTCCTCGCACTCTCCCTCAAGTGCGCCTTCCCAGTCCGGTACGTCCTGTGCCTGCTCCTCGCACTCTCCCTCAAGTGCGCCTTCCCAGTCAGGTACGTCCTGTGCCTGCACCTCGCACTCTCCCTCAAGTGCACCTTCCCAGTCCGGTACGTCCTGTCCCTGCTCCTCGCACTCTCCCTCAAGTGCGCCTTCCCAGTCCGGTACGTCCTGTGCCTGCTCCTCGCACTCTCCCTCAAGTGCGCCTTCCCAGTCAGGTACGTCCTGTGCCTGCACCTCGCACTCTCCCTCAAGTGCACCTTCCCAGTCAGGTACGTCCTGTGCCTGCTCCTCGCATTCTCCCTCAAGTGCACCTTCCCAGTCAGGTACGTCCTGTGCCTGCACCCCACACTCGCCCTGAAGTGCGTGTCACCAGTCTGGTGCCACCTGTGCCGGCCCCACGCATCAGGCCTCCAGTGCGCCTCCCTAGTCCAGAGCCTTCTGTGAAGGTTCCCAGTCCGGAGCCTCCTGCGAGGGTTCCCAGTCCGGAGCCTCCTGCGAGGGTTCCCAGTCCGGAGCCTCCTGCGAGGGTTCCCAGTCCGGATCCTCCTACGAGGGTTCCCAGTCCGGATCCTCCTGCGAGGGTTCCCAGTCCGGTAAGTCCTGTGCCCGCTCCTCGCACTCTCCCTCAAGTGCGCCTTCCCAGTCAGGTACGTCCTGTGCCTGCACCTCGCACTCTACCTCAAGTGCACCTTCCCAGTCAGGTACGTCCCAACCCTCCTGCGAGGGTTCCCAGTCCGGAGCCTCCTGCGAGAGGGTTCCCAGTCCGGAGCCTCCTGCGAGGGTTCCCAGTCCGGAGCCTCCGGCGACGATCCCCGGTCCGGTTCCACCGGCGGCGATCCCCGGTCCGGTTCCTCCGGCGACGATCCACGGTCCGGGTCCTCTGGCAACGATCCACGGTTCGGAGCTTCCGGCGACGATCCCTGCACCAGAGCCGCCACCGACGCTGACGGATCCGCGAGTGGAGTGGGTCTACGTCCTGCACCGGAGCCGCCACCGAGGCTAGATGCCCACCCGGATCCTCCCCTATAGAGTCAGGTTTTAGCGGCCGGAGTCCGCACCTTTAAAAAATATATATATTTAACCTTTATTTAACCAGGTAGGCAAGTTGAGAACAAGTTCTCATTTACAATTGCGACCTGGCCAAGATAAAGCAAAGCAGTTCGACACGAACAACAACACAGAGTTACACATGGAGTAAAACAAACATACAGTCAATAATACAGTAGAAAATTAGTCTATATACAATGTGAGCAAATGAGGTGAGATAAAGGAGGTAAAGGCAAAAAAAGGCCATGGTGGTGAAGTAAATACAATATAGCAAGTAAAAATAATAAAAAAATAAAAATAAACACTGGAATGGTAGATTTGCAGTGGAAGAATGTGCAAAGTAGAGAGAGAAATAATGGGTGTGTAAAGGAGCAAAATAAATAAATAAATACAGTAGGGGGAGAGGTAGTTGTTTGGGCTGAATTATAGATGGGCTATGTACAGGTGCAGTAATCTGTGAGCTGCTCTGTCAAACGGATGGCACTGTGATAGACTGCATCCACTTTATTGAATAGGGTACTGGAGGCTATTTTGTAAATGACGTTGAGGATCGGTAGGATGGTCAGTTTTACAAGGGTATGTTTGGCAGCATGAGTGAAGGAGGCTTTGTTGCGAAATAGGAAGCCAATTCTAGATTTAAATTTGGATTGGAGATGTTTGATGTGAGTCTGGAAGGAGAGTTTACAGTCTAACCAGACACCTAGGTATTTGTAGTTGTCTGCATATTCTAAGACAGAACCGTCCAGAGTAGTGATGTTGGACGGGCGGGCAGGTGCAGGCAGCGATCGGTTGAAGAGCATGCATTTAGTTTTAGTAATTGGAGGCCACGGAAGGAGAAATTGTATGGCATTGAAGCTCGTCTGGAGGGTTGTTAACACAGTGTCCAAAGAAGGGCCAGAAGTATACAGAATGGTGTCGTCTGCGTAGAGGTGGATCAGAGACTCACCAGCAGCAAGAGTGACATCATTGATGTATACAGAGAAGAGAGTCGGTCCAAGAATTGAACCCTGTGGCACCCCCATAGAGACTGCCAGAGTCCCGGACAACAGGCCCTCCGATTTGACACACTGAACTCTATCAGAGAAATAGTTGGTGAACCAGGCGAGGCAATCATTTGAGAAACCAAGGCTATCGAGTATGCCAATGAGGATGTGGTGATTGACAGAGTCGAAAGCCTTGGCCAGGTCAATGAATACGGCTGCACAGTATTGTTTCTTATCGATGGCGGTTAAGATATCGTTTAGGACCTTGAGCGTGGCTGAGGTGCACCCATGACCAGCTCTGAAACCAGATTGCATAGCGGAGAAGGTATGGTGGGATTCGAAATGGTCGGTAATCTGTTTGTTGACTTGGCTTTCGAAGACCTTAGAAAGGCATGGTAGGATAGATATAGGTCTGTAGCAGTTTGGGTCAAGAGTGTCTCCCCCTTTGAAGAGGGGGATGACCGGAGCTGCTTTCCAATCTTTGGGAATCTCAGACGACACGAGAGGTTGAACAGGCTAGTAATAGGGGTTGCAACAATTTCGGGCAGATAATGTTTTAGAAAGAAAGGGTCCAGATTGTCTAGCCCGGCTGATTTGTAGGGGTCCAGATTTTGCAGCTCTTTCAGAACATCAGCTGACTGTATTTGGGAGAAGGAGAAATGGGGAAGGCTTGGGGGAGTTGCTATGGGGTGCTGTTGACCGGGGTAGGGGTAGCCAGGTGGAAAGCATGGCCAGCCGTAGAAAAATAATAGTAGCCAGGTGGAAAGCATGGCCAGCCGTAGAAAAATGCTTATTGATATTCTCAATTATAGTGGATTTATCGGTAGTGACAGTGTTTCCTATCCTCAGTGCAGTGGGCAGCTGGGAGGAGGTGTTCTTATTCTCCAAGGACTTTACAGTGTCCCAGAACCTTTTTGAGTTTGTGTTGCAGGAAGCAAATTTCTGCTTGAAAAAGCTAGCCTTGGCTTTTCTAACTGCCTGTGTGTATTGGTTTCTAGCTTCCCTGAAAAGTCGCATATCACGGGGGCTGTTTGATGCTAATGCAGAACGCCATAGGATGTTTTTGTGTTGGTTAAGGGCAGTCAGGTCTGGAGAGAACCAGGGGCTATACCTGTTCCTGGTTCTACATTTCTTGAATGGGGCATGCTTATTTAAGATGGTGAGGAAGGCATTTAGAAAAAAAAACAGGCATCCTCTACTGACGGGATGAGGTCAATGTCCTTCCAGGATACCCCGGCCAGGTCGATTAGAAAAGCCTGCTCGTTGAAGTGTTTCAGGGAGCGTATGACAGTGATGAGTGGAGGTCGTTTGACCGCTGACCCATTACGGATGCAGGCAATGAGGCAGTGATCGCTGAGATCTTGGTTGAAAACAGCAGAGGTGTATTTAGAGGGCAAGTTGGTTAGGATGATATCCATGAGGGTGCCCGTGTTTACGGCTTTGGGGTGGTACCTGGTAGGTTCATTGATAATTTGTGTGAGATTGAGGGCATCAAGCTTAGATTGTAGGATGGCTGGGGTGTTAAGCATGTTCCAGTTTAGGTCGCCTGCCTAGCAGCACGAGCTCTGAAGATAGATGGGGGGCAATCAGTTCACATATGGTGTCCTTTGGGGGAGGGGGGGGGGGGTACTGTCATGCCCGGACTTTAGAGAGCCTTTTATTCTCTAATTTGTTTAGGTCGGGTGTGACCAGGGTGTGTACTAGTTTTTGTATTTCTATGTTGGCCTGGTATGGTTCCCAATCAGAGGCAGCTGTCTATCCTTGTCTCTGATTGGGGATCATATTTAGGCAGCCTTTTCCCACTGGGTCTTTGTGGGATCTTGTTTTTGTGTTGATGCCTGTCAGCTCTACAGAACGTCACGTATCGTTTAGTCTTTATTGTTTTGTTGTTCGGTTCTCCTTAAAATAAAAGATGCCGAACCAATTCCACGATTCCGGCGGCTCTGGCAGCTCAGGACAGACGGGCGACTCTGGCAGCTCAGGACAGACAGGCGACTCTGGCAGCTCAGGACAGACGGGCGACTCTGGCAGCTCAGGACAGACGGGCGACTCTGGCAGCTCAGGACAGACGGGCGACTCTGGCAGCTCAGGACAGACGGGCGACTCTGGCAGCTCAGGACAGACGGGCGACTCTGGCAGCTCAGGACAGACGGGCGACTCTGGCAGCTCAGGACAGACGGGAGACTCTGGCAGCTCAGGACAGACGGGAGACTCTGGCAGCGCTGGGCAGGAGGAAGGCTCTGGCAGCGCTGGACAGGCGGGAGCACCTGTAGGGAAGAGATGGAGAGACAGCCTCGTGCGGGGGTCTGCCACCAGAGGGCTGGTGCGTGGAGGTGGCACCGGATAGACCGGACCGTGAAGGCGCACTGGAGCTCTGGAGCAACCTTACCTGGTTGAATGCTCCCCTTAGTCAGGCCAGTGCGGTGAGGTGGAATAGCCCGCACTGGGCTGTGCTGGCGAACCGGGGACACCATGAGTAAGGCTGGTGCCATGTACCCCGGCCAGAGGAGACGCACTGGAGACAAGATGCGCTGAGCCTGCTTCATGGCACCTGGCTTGATGGCTATGCCTGCGCACCGGGGACACCGTGTGCCTCACGGCATAACACGGTGCCTGCCCGGTCCCTCTCTCTCCACGATAAGCACAGGGAGTTGGCTCAGGTCTCCTACCTGACTTGTGCCCCCCCCAGAAATGTTTGGGGCTGCCTCTCGGGCTTCCAACCGCGCTGCCGTGCTGCCTCCTCATACTACCGCCTCTCGGCTTTTGCTGCCTCCAGCTCTGCCTTGGGGCGGTGATATTCTCCAGCCTGTGCCCAAGGTCCCTTGCCGTCCAAAATCTCCTCCCATGTCCAGGAGTCTTGAGATCGCTGCTGCTGCCCGTTACCACGCTGCTTGGTCCTTTGGTGGTGGGTGATTCTGTAACGTTCGTCGTCTTCCTCTCATGAGGAGTAAGAAAGGTCGGACCAATTTTTAGCGTGGTAAGTGTTCATCCTTTTAATAACCTGAACTGAACACTAAATACAAAGTAATAAAAGTGAACAAACGAAACAGCTCCGTCAGGTGCAACACACACTAAACAGAAAATAAATATGGTTCTCAATCAGGGACAACGATAGACAGCTGCCTCTGATTGAGAACCATACCAGGCCAAACACAGAAATAGCAAATCATAGAAAAGCTAACATAGACAACCCACCCAACTCACGCCCTGACCATACTAAAACAAAGACATAACAAAATAACTAAGGTCAGAACGTGACAGAGTTGATGTGCAGGGGTATGAGGTAATTGATGTAGATATGTACATATAACTAGGAATAAAGTGACTAGGAAACAGGATAGATAATAAACAGTAACAGCAGCATATGTGATGAGTCAAAAAATGTTAGGGGAAGAAGGGTCAATGCAGGTAGTCCAAGTAGCTATTTAGTTAAGTATTTAGCAGTCTTATGGCTAGGGGATAGAAGCTGCGCAGGGTCCTGTTGGTTCTAGACCTGGTGCATCGGTACCGCTTGCCATGCAGTAACAGACAGAATGGTCTATGACTTGGGTGGCTGGAGTCTTTGACAATGTTTAGCCTTCCTCTGACCACGCCTGGTATAGAGGTCCTGGATGGCAGGAAGCTTGGCCCCAGTCATGTAGCTTGGCCCCAGTGATGTACTGGGCCGTGCGCACTACCCTCTTCAGCACCTTCCAGTCAGATGCCAAGCAGTTGCCATACCAAGCGGGGATGCAGCCTGTCAAGATGCTCTCAATGGTGCAGCTGAATAACTTTTTGAGGACCTGAGGGCTCATGCCAAATCTTTTCAGCCTCCCGAGGGGGAAGAGGCATTGTCGTGCCTACTTCATGACTTTGTTGGTTTGTTTGGACCATGGGGGCCAATATAGAGCATTCTGTTTTATTGCTAGATTCAGCTAATCTTGCAGAGAGGTTATGGTTATACTCCCCTCCTCCTCCTCCTTTCCCCTCGGCAAATCTCCTCACTCTTACCAGATATTTTCCTCCGTTGATGGAATGATATGGCGCGCTACCTTTTTTCCTCTTTCATATTCCTTTTTATCCTCTATATCCACCTCTTTTCTTTCCCAATTTTCCCCCTTATCTTTCACCCTCCTCTCTCCATTCATCCCTCCTACCCTCTCTCTATTTATCCCACTTTTCCTCACAACCTCTCTCATTCCTCAATCTCCTCTCCCCCTCTACCTCCCCCCCCCCCCCCCCCCCCCCCGCCTCTTTGTGCTGTAGTGTGTTTGTGCACTGTTGATAAGCGCCAGATAAAGGTTCTCAGTGGTCACTGATGTAATGATGATGAATGCTGCAGCGCTGCCAGAACTCCCCCCCAATGAAATGAACACAAATTCAGTATCCCCTCAGCAAGGGGTGGGGGTCGCCAAGTCTAAGAAGACGCTTAGAGTTTATAGAGAGATCTCCCCCGGTGTGTGTGTTTGTGCGTGCTTGCGTGCGTTCTAGATGAAATGGTGCAATTGGAAGTACACCTTCAGTATTTTTATCTGTAATATTATTTTTGTTTATATAAGTTTCCATACTGTGTTTAGTGTGTAACGACAGCAATAGATGGACTATTTCGATACCTTCGATAATGGTCTCCTTTACCAGTTGCAGAAAGAAAATAATTTTTCAAAGGCAACGTTTTTTTTAGCTTGTTGTTTAACCCGGTGTAAAAACCCTCCCACTGCTTTAAAAAAAATCCACAGCCCTATTCCTACTACGAGAGATGAAGGAGAGTCTGAGTGGCAAAGTGGCGAAAGAGATTTTTACTTTTCAATTCACAATACATCCTTGCTTTACCTTTTATGGTGGCTGGCAATGCAACATTCTTAGTCCGCAGGTCAAATTGACCGTAAATATCACAGTAGCCACTAGTACTTAGTCTCTTCCTCATCACAGAACTCTCTGAAACAAATCATTTGATTGGGCAAACTTATCAAGCACAAACTATTTAACAATCCTAGCAACTTTTCTTCTAAAACCTATTACAATATTGAATAATGCAACCAAACCATATTAGACTCTTGAATAATAAAACAATCCACAAGCATGTGCAGAATATTAAAGGGCTTAGTTTCTCATCCGTATCCATACACATTAACCTTTCTGATCTCCCCATCCCGGATCCGGGTTCGTGAATACAGACTCAAGCTCATTACCATAACGCAACGTTAACTATTCATGAAAATCGCAAATGAAATGAAATAAATATGCTAGCTCTCAAGCTTAGCCTTTTGTTAACAACACTGTCATCTCAGATTTTCAAAATATGCTTCTCAACCATTGCAAAACAAGCATTTGTGTAACAGTATTGATGGCTAACGTAGCATTTAGCATTAGCATTCAGCTGGCAACATTTACACAAAAAAACAGAAAAGCATTCAAAAAAATCATTTACCTTTGAAGAACTTCAGATGTTTTCAATGAGGAGACTCTCAGATAGCAAATGTTCAGTTTTTCCTGAAAGATTATTTGTTTAGGACAAATCGCTCCGTTTTCTGCGTCACGTTTAGCTATGAAAAAACCCCTGTATCCAGGATTGTGTAAATCTATCAGCAAGCTCATTAGCATAACACAACGTTAACTATTTATGAAAATCGCAAATGAAATGAAATAAATATGCCATCTCTCAAGCTTAGCCTTTTGTAAACAACACTGTCATCTCAGATTTTCAAAATATGCTTCTCAACCATAGGAAAACAATCATTTGTGTAAAAGTAGCTAGCTAGAGTTAGCATTTCGCGTTAGCATTTAGCGTTAGCATTAGCGTTAGCATCCAGCACGCAACATTAACAAAAACATAAAAGCCTTCAAATAAAATCATTTACCTTTGAAGAACTTCTGATGTTTTCAATGAGGATACTCTCAGTTAGATAGCAGATGCTCAGTTTTTCCAAAAAGATTCCTTGTGTATTAGAAATAGCTCCGTTTTATACATCACATTTGGCTACCAAAAAAAATCCATAAATTCAGTCCTCAAAACGCAAACTTTTTTCCAAATTAACTCCATAATATCGACTGAAAACATGGCAAACGTTGTTTAGAATCAATCCTCAAGGTGTTTTTCACATATCTCTTCATTGATACATCGTTCTTGGACACATGCTTTCTCTCCTGAATCCCAGGAGAAAATGACCGCACCTGAAGATTACGCACAAATTTAGACAAAGGACACCGGGCGGACCTCTGGAAAATGTAGTCTCTTATGGCCAATCTTCCAATGATATGCCTACAAATACGTCACAATGCTGCTAAGACCTTGGGCGAACGACAGAAAGTGTAGGCTCATTCCTTGCGCAATCACAGCCATATAAGGAGAGAATGGAAAACAGAGCTTCAGAAATTCTGCTAATTCCTGGGTGATGCATCATCTTGGTTTCGCCTGTAGAATGAGTTCTGGGGCACTTACAGACAAAATCTTTGCAGATTCTGAAACTTCAGAGTGTTTTCTTTCCAAAACTGTCAAGAATATGCATAGTCGAGCATCTTTTCGTGACAAAATATCGCGCTTAAAACGGGAACGTTTTTTATCCAAAAATGAAATAGCGCCCCTAGAGCTCTAAGAGGTTAAATTAGCTGAGAATACACAGCTAACTCCTAGCTTACTAAAATTAACAACATGCTTCATGATCAAGTAACGTTAGCATATCAATAAAGAATGTTTACCCCCACCATAAGATTCTAAAAGTACAGTAACGTTATCATACAGTGTCATTCATATTATAATTTAGGCTACTCAGCTAGGTAAAGTTAGCTAGCAAGTCCCCCATACCCATTTTGGTCCTCCTGTCCTTCAACGGAAGAAAACCGTTACAGAACAGTTGATGTTGAGATGTGTCTGTTACTTGAACTGTGTGAAGCATTTATTTGGACAAAAAATTCTCAGGCTAGTAACTCTAATAAACTTATCCTCTGCAGCAGAGGTAACTCTTGAGTCTTCCTTTCCTGTGGCGGTCCTTATGAGAGCCAATTTCATCATAGCGCCTGCGACTGCACTTTAAGAAACAGGATTGACTGACCTTCATGTTTTAAAGTAATGTTGGACAGTTGTTTCTCTTTGCTTATTTGAGCTGTTATTGCCATAATATGGACTTGTTCTTTTACCAAATAGGGCTATCATCTGAATACCACTCCTACCTTAACACAACTGATTGTCTCAAATGCATTAATTCCACAAATGAACTTTTAACAAGCCACACCTGTTAATTGACTACCTCATGAAGCTGGTTGAGAGAATACCAAGCGTGTGCAAAGCTGGCATCAAGGCAAAGGGTGGCTACTTTGAATAATCTCTGATATAATATATATTTTGATTTCTTAAACACTTTTGGTTCCCACATGATTCCATATGTGTTATTTCATAGTTTTGATGTCGTCACTATTATTCTACACTGGAGAAAATAGTCAAAATAAAGGAAAACCTTTGAATGAGTAGGTGTGTCCAAACTTTTGACTGGTACTGTATGTTTTATTTGACACGCCTGTGTGATGTCTGGTATAAATTAATACAAATGTTTTCACCCTGGACATTTACTTTAGACCCTCATACGACCTTCATACGAATCATCTGCTTCAAGTGTTATCTATGTGTTTAACTTATCACAGATGTTAGTAAAAGTTACTGACAAACATACTATGAAAAAGTTATTGTTTTGTAATCTAACAAAATTTAAATGAGTTTATACATCCCCAAAATGTGGCCTTTGAAAGCCTTGGTAGTTGCATCCATCCTCAGGGAATTGTCTGCATATACAGTTGAAGTCAGAAGTTTACATACACATTAGCCAAATCCTGACATTTAATCCTAGTAAACATTCCCTGTTTTAGGTCAGTTAGGATTACCATTTTATTTGAAGAATGTGAAATGTCAGAATAATAGTAAAGAGTGATTTATTTCAGCTTTTATTTCTGTCATCACATTCCCAGTGGGTCAGAAGTTTACATGCATTCAATTAGTATTTGGTAGCGTTGCCTTTTAATGGTTGAACTTGGGTCAAACCTTTTGGGTAGCCTTCCACAAGCTTCCCACAATAAGTTGTGTGAATTTTGGCCCATTCCTCCTGACAGAGTTGGTGTAACTGAGTCAAGGTTTTAGGCCTCCTTGCTCACACAATTTGTGAGTTCTACCCACAACTTTTCTATAGGATTGAGGTCAGGGCTTTGTGATGGCCACCCCAACCTTGACTTTGTCCTTAAGTCATTTTGCCACAACTTTGGAAATATGCTTGGGGTCATTGTCCATTTGGAAGCCCCATTTGCGACCAAGCTTTAACTTCCTGACTGATGTTTTGAGATGTTGCTTCAATATATCCACATAATTTTCCTCCCTCATGATGCCATCTATTTTGTGAAGTGCAACAGTTCCTCCTGCAGCAAAGCACCCCCACACCATGATGCTGCCACCCCCGTGCTTCACGGTTGTGATGTTTTTCTTCGGCTTGCAAGACTCCCCTTTTTCCTCCAAATATAAGATGATCGTTATGTTCTATTTCAGTTCTATTTTTGTTTCATCAGACCAGAGGACATTTCTCCAAAAAGTATGATCTTTGTCCCCATGTGCAGTTGCAAACTGTAGTCTGCCTTTTTATGGCGGTTTTGGAGCAGTGGCTTCTTCCTTGCTGAGTGTCCTTTCAGGTTATGTCGACACAGGACTCGTTTTACTGTGGATATAGATACTTTTGTACCTGTTTCCTCCAGCATCTTCACAAGGTCCTTTGCTGTTGTTCTGTGATTGATTTGCACTTTTCACACCAAAGTACGTTCATCTCTAGGAGACAGAACGTGTCTCCTTCCTGAGCGGTATGATGGCTGCGTGGTCCCATGGTGTTTATACTTGCGTACTATTGTTTGTACAGATGAACGTGGTACCTTCAGGCGTTTGGAAATTGCTCCCAAGGATGAACCAGATTTGTGGAGGTCTACTATTTTTTTTCTGAGGTCTTGGCTGATTTCTTTAGATTTTCCCATGATGGAGGGCAAGGAGGGACTGAGTTTGATGGTAGGCCTTGAAATACATCCACAGGTACACCTCCAATTGACTCAAATTATGTCAATTAGTCTATCAGAAGCTTCTAAAGCCATGACATCATTTTCTGGAATTTTCCAAGCTGTTTAAAGGCATATTCAACCTAGTGTATGTAAACTTCTGACCCACTGGAATTGTGATACAGTGAATTATAAGTGAAATAAACAATTGTTGGAAAAATTACTTGTGTCATGCACAAAGTACAGTGGGGCAAAAAAGTATTTAGTCAGCCACCAATTGTGCAAGTTCTCCTACTTAAAAAGACGAGAGAGGCCTGTAATTTTCATCATAGGTACACTTCAACTATGACAGACAAAATGAGAAAAAAAAATCCAGAAAATCACATTGTAGTATTTGTAATGAATTTATTTGCAATTGATGGTGGAAAATAAGTATTTGGTCACCTACAAACAAGCAAGATTTCTGGCTCTCACAGACCTGTAACTTCTTCTTTAAGAGGCTCCTCTGTCCTCCACTCGTTACCTGTATTAATGGCACCTGTTTGAACTTGAGTTGAGTTTGAGTTTATTTTTTATTTTTACAGGGACAGTGCACATTAATCAACGTTTCAGTAAAAGTGCCGGTTTTAGCCAGCCGGCTAATTTTCAACCGCAGTCCCTGGGCAGGTTATTAAAAACAATTACAATATAGACAATAGCAGCATAGAACAAGCAAGACATAGCAACATAGGACAAGCAAGACATAGCATACAGAGAGAGCAACATAGGACAAGCAAGACGTAGCATACAGACAGAGCAACATAAAACAAAAAGCAGCAAGACAAAATTCATAAAAGCAACAAAGTGTTTCCACACCTCACAAGCTACAGACAACAGACAACATGGAAAGCGGCAACACACAGCTAGGGACCATGTTCACAAATCTGATTGACCTTTAGCCATGTCTTCAAGCATTTTGTGAAAGTGTGATATGTGGTGCAGTTATGTGTGTCTGATGGCAGTGTATTCCAGACATGGGAAGCTCTCACAGAGAATGCAGATTTACTAAAGGTGCTTTTCCTTAGGGGAACTATACAGTCACCTCTCATGGCAGACCTTGTGGATCTGCTGCCATATGTCTGGGTTTTCTGTTTAACAAAAATACTGAGTGGAGGGGGAGCCAGGCCATTAAGGATCTTGAATACAAGACATGCGTCGGTGTATTGCACAAGATTTTCCCAACTCAAGAGCTCATGCTTTCTAAGGATGTGACAATGATGATGGCTATTGGGCTTCCTATCAAGCACTTTGAGAGCCTGTTTGTAGACAGACTGAATAGGTTTTAATGTTGTACAGCAAGCTTGGGCCCAACTAGTCAAGCAGTATGTTAAGTGGGGGAGTATCATAGATTTGAAGTACAGTTTTGCTACCTCTGTAGTCAAACAATTTCGTATAAATCGGAAATTAGCTAGGTTGAATTTGGTTATTTGAATTACCTTTTTCACATGCTTTTTAAAAGAGAGGTTGGAATCAAGTATGATGCCAAGGTACTTAAAATCGGATACCACCTGGAGCTTCTCCCCTGACACATAGACATCTGGCTCAGTAGCATCTGTTGCCCTCTTTGTGAAGAACATGCAAACAGTTTTTTTCACATTGAGATGCAAACACGAGTCACTGAGCCACTTTGTAACCTGGACCATTACAGTAGTGAGTTCTTGTGCAGCTTGTTGTTTGCTCTTTGCATGCACATATATCACTGTATCATCTGCATACATTTGAACTTCAGACCCAGTACAGACAGAAGGCAGATCATGAATGTACAGGCTGAACAGGAGGGGCCCCAGTATTGACCCTTGGGGCACGCCCACATCATAGCTACAAGTGGGCGACAGCTCATTGCTCACTCTGACACACTGAGTTCTGCCTTCAAGGTATGATTTCATCCATCTCAAGGCATCAGGGGAAAAGTTGAACGGACAATTTTGTGATGAGAATCTCATGGTTAACAGTATCAAAAGCCTTCCTTAGGTCCAGAAACACAGCCCCAACAGCACCCCCTTTGTCCATCTTGGACTTCACATTTTCCAGAAGAAACCATTTGGCCGTTTCTGTGGAGTGTTTCGCTCTGAAGCCAAACTGCATGGAATGTAATGTGAAGGGGCTGTTGTTGAGGTGGGCAATCAGTTGTTCTGCTACACACTTTTCAACAACCTTTGACACCACAGGTAGTATACTAATGGGCCTGTAGTTACTCACGTCAGCAGGGTCGCCTGATTTAAAGATGGCCGTTATTATGGCCGACTTCCATACCCTTGGAAACACACCGAGACCAATAGATGTGTTGGTGACCTTAGTAATGGGGCCAATGAGTGACTCTTTGTAGTTTTTAAGAAAGGTAGAGTCCATCCCAAACACATCTTTGGCTTTAGTGTTCTTTAGTGAGCTAATCACCTTGTTCACCTTTGACTCAGAAACCTCCCTTATGATGAAGACAGGTTGAGTGTCATTCACTAGCACTGAGCCCAAGAAACAAGTGGAGGGGTTCTGTGTCAGTACCCTGACAGAGTCAATAAAGTAGGAATTGAAGGCTATTGCTATTTCGACTGCATCCTGTGTTAGATTGTTATTCACCATGATTTCTAGTCTTTTTGCAGTGTTACTATGGTCTTTCCCTGTTAACTTTTTTAGATTCTCCCATATCAATTTAGAATTTCCCTTTGCTTCACCAATTATGTTAATAAAAAGGTTTGCCTTGGTCTGTCTGATTTCTTTCATCACCTTATTTCTCAACATGGTAAACCTACGTCTGTCATGCTCTAATTTAGATTTTAGGGCTATTTTTAGAGCATAATCTCGTTCTTTCATCAATTTCCAGATTTCTCAATTTAGCCAAGGAAGAGTGCTCTTTTGGCCAGGTTTGGATTTGATTTTCTTTAGGAAGCCATTTATTGTAGTCTGGATTGTGGATAGAAAAACCTGACTATCAGCTTCCACGTCTGTATAGGACAAGAGATCATTCCAGTTTATTCCCTTAATTGCTTTTTCAAAATAGTTTAATTCACTCTTAGGTATTCTGAGTTGATCCGGCTTTCTAACAGTAGAGAGGTTAAACCTGCTCTTAGACAGCTTTCTGGCTATAAGTGTCAGATTATGATCAGACAGCCCAGTAAACATATTGAATGATTTAGTCACTCTCTCTGGTTTATTACTGAACACCAAATCAATCTGTGTTTTAGAGCAACAAGTCACCCTGGTTGGCCCTTTAACTAGCTGTGTAAGGTCAAAGGTATTAGTGATCCGTTTGATGGTTTTCCTACAACACTTGTCTTCATAATTAATGTTAAAATCTCCCATTAAGATGACCTCTTTCCCAAAATCACATTCCCTAAGCATGGTATTAAACTGATCAAAAAACACACTTTTGGTGGAAGGTGGCCTATACATTCCAATGAGGGTAAAAGACATTTGGGGAGACAGTGTAACGTTCAGGCCGATACATTCTAGTTCATTATCACATGACCACACATTTTGTTTACGTTGGATATGTTCTTTAATGTAAATCATCACACCCCCTCCTCTTCCTTCAATCCTGTCTCTCCTGAAAACATTGTAGCCAGGCACAATCAAAGCAGCATATGGAGAGTGTTTATGGAGCCATGTCTCTGAGAGGCAGAGAAAGTCAAGGTTGGAGTCTGTGAGTAGATGTTGAATTTGATCACTTTTTGGAATGACACTACGAATGTTCAAGTGCCCCCCTAGTAGTCCCTTGGGCTTAGCTCGTGGGTCCAGATGACTCGAGAGTGATTGACACATTGAAAAAAGTTACATTTTCTGTGTTTTCTGACGGCTGGGTTTAGGCCGTTTTGTTTAGTTTTGATTAGGGGCAGTTCGGTAGCGCAATTAACAATCCCTCCCGCCTGCACTGGATGCAGGGAACTAATTAAAATAGCTTGCGTACCAGAAACAGAGTCAGGGATCGCATATAGCGTTTGAAGAGTCAAAATCTATCCTGGAGCCGGAAACTTGTTATCAGTATAAAAGACCTGTCCACAACCTCAAACAGTCACACTCCAAACTCCACTATGGCCAAGACCAAAGAGCTGTCAAAGGACACCAGAAACAAAATTGTAGACCTGCACCAGGCTGGGAAGACTGAATCTGCAATAGATAAGCAGCTTGTTTTGAAGAAATCAACTGTGGGAGCAATTATTAGGAAATGGAAGACATACAAGACCACTGATAATCTCCCTCGATCTGGGGCTCCACGCAAGATCTCACCCTGTGGGGTCAAAATGATCACAAGAACGGTGAGCAAAAATCCCAGAACCACACGGGGGGACCTAGTGAATGACCTACAGAGAGCTGGGACCAAAGTAACAAAGCCTACCATCAGTAATACACTACGCCGCCAGGGACTCAAATCCTGCAGTGCCAGACGTGTCCCCCTGCTTAAGCCAGTACATGTCCAGGCCGGTCTGAAGTTTGCTAGAGAGCATTTGGATGATCCAGAAGAAGATTGGGAGAATGTCAGGTAGTTGACTAGAAGGCTCTGGAGGTCCTTGGACCATTCTGTCTCTGTAGTACCTGGAGAGAGATGGATAGAGGTAGTGAGTGCTAGAAAGAGAGAGAGCCCTCAACTCTGACCTCCTACTGGCCCAGGGCCTCCTGTCTAGTATCATGACATAGTGTTCCATTGTTCCTGCTGGTAGCAAACCTCAACCTGGATGCAGAGAAATGTCCTGCCTCGTTGTATGGTTGCATCCATATCCACCAGGCTCCAAGAAATCAGATGACAAACCTGCAGAGACTAACAAAATCAAATCGTACCTGTATTTAAGATTCATGTATCAGTTTGCCTATTTCACATTCATGTATATAAATGACAACATTAGATCTGATTTAAAAGTATGCGTGCCATTTTGGGATAAAAGCTATGACAAATTACATGGCATTCGTGAATTTATAGCTAGCAAAGATATTATTTATATTTTAATCTCACTAACAATTGCTTAGGCGAACAGCAAATTCCAGTATTGGGCTAATCCGTATTGTGGCTAGCTTGACATAGGTGACTTATTCTATCATGACAACATCCTCCTTATTTGACTGTAGCTAGCTAGCTGCTAGCCTATTAAGTGTCCACTCTATTGCTTAATAACTGATGTAGTTAGCATGAGCTAGGTAACAAGCGTTGCTTCTGACATGCCCCCGATCCTGCTTGCTTTACATCTGACAGGTATTTGACTACCGTATGAAGCTAGATTATAATGGTTTATGAAAATTGCAGTTTAGTTAATTAGCTAGCTAAGTGTAAAACTGAGAGTATTGCTGTAAAATGCAGCTAGCTAGTTGTACCCAAGCTAGCGATCTTAATCCTCAGTAACATTAGCTTCTGGACATTCCTCTTGCCCATCCTGGTCATTCCTCTTGCCCATCTTGGTCTTAGTAGTCAAATTATTGTCAAATGCAACCCACTAGTATTTTACACTTATTTAACTTGGCAAGTCTGTTAAGAACAACTTCTTATTTATGACAGCCAAACCCAGACGTCGCCCTATGGGACTCCCAATCACAGCCGGTTGTGTTACAGCTTGGATTCGAACCAGGCTGTCTGTAGTGGCACCTTAAGCACTGAGATGCAGTGCCTTAGAGCACTGCACCATTCGGGAGCCCACAGACACATGGTGCAGGCAGGCAGTCAATGGCTCAGTGTTCCAAAACTGTTCACCAGTTTCTATGTCAAGCAATGACAATGTTCCATTTGTTATTTTTATGTTTTTATGGTGCACAGCAGCATATAATAGATTTTATTTCCAATTTCCCCCCATAAAGTGACATATTAATACATACAGTAGCTATGTGTGCAACACATTATTGTTTGGGGGGTTCTAATGGGAAACATAGCCTTTAAACTTTTATACATGTTCTGTCATACTGAACGCAGACCAGGCAAATGCAATCGATCAATGCACCGTGACATTGATCAACCAATGGTGTGTTAGATACCACACACATACATTTGCTTGACACGCCCTCATTATCATATTGGAGGCAGAAATACAGAAATAAATAAATTATATAAATGAATAACATTAATTAAAATAATTATTTATGTACTTATGTGTGCATTTATGTATTTAATTCTAATTATGGCAGCTTTGGTCCTCCATACAGTGTAGGCAAGTAAAAAAAAATAGACTGTTGAGACTGCCCTGCTTAGAGGGGGGCAACTGTTGGGTGAGTGTCGTCCAGACATTACAAGTTCGCAAGTTTATATTCCAGTATATGTGTAGTCCAGGGTATTTTTTGCAAAAAGTTTAGTAAGTGTGAAGACCCTCAAAGAGAAACGTTTATTTCGGTGTTTGACTTTGATGTACAACTGGCAAATGACTTTCAACTCAGAGCCTTTGTCATCAAAGTGTATAATTTATGTTAAATTGATTTGCTTAATGTGCTTATAAAAAATAATGTTTATTTTTCTTACCAACAGCCTGAATAGTGGTATTTTTAACCTGATTAATCGCCTCCCTTTCTGTGGTGGCATACAAATAAAGACACACCCTTTCATTCTCCATACACTAATTGAGTGTGGGACAGTCATTTCAAGGAATAAACATTAATATGAAATTTGGATTTATTTTGGGTAACGACTTCAACCGATGCTTGGTTCATAATGCCTTCTTTTGTAAGGTGTTTACTGAGTATGCAAAGACCAGCCCTTCTGTTATACAGCGAGGCTGAATATTATACAGCCTCCGTAAAATGTTGGTTATTTTTTTTGTGATATCTCATGCGAACGTGGTGAAATATTTGATTTTCTAATTTTCTAATGACATGTAAGTAGATTAGTATGTATTCTCTGCAGCTAAGGTTTAGGGTAGATGCCCTACAGTACATGACAACATACAGTATCATGACTTTCAAAAGAACTGCATAATATTTACACTATACAAAACATTAAGGACCTGCTCTTTCAATGACATAGACTGACCAAGCGAAACCAGGTGAAAGCTATGATCCTTTATTGATGTCACTTGTTAAATCCACTTCAATCAGTGTAGATGAAAGGGCAGAGACTGGTTCAAGGAGCATTTTTAAGCTTTGAGACAATTGAGACATGGATTGTGTATGTGTGCCATTCAAAGGATGAATGGGCAAGACAAAATATTGGAGTACCTTTGAACGAGGTATGGTAGTAGGTGCCAGGCGTACCGGTTTGTGTCAAGAACTGCAACGCTGCTGAGTTTTTCATGCTCAACAGTTTCCTGTGTGTTTCAAGAATGGTCCACCACCCAAAGGACATCCAGCCAATTTTACACAACTGTGTAAAGCATTGGAGTCAACATGGGCCAGCATCCCTGTGGAACGCTTTTGATACCTTGTAGAGTCCATGCCCCAACGAATTGAGGCTGTTCCGAGGACAATTTAATATTAGGAAGGTGTCCTTAATGTTTTGTACACTCAGTGTATGCGCCTCCCTGAGATAAATCCTCAGATAGAAAAATAATATTAGCATTACCTGACCTAGATTATAATTTCCACTCTATAATAGAAATGTGTTGTGTAGAGTAAGGAATCACGTCAGCTCTATTCATGACATTTCTATCTACAACGTTTGCATACTTACAATATGGCATACTTATGACTTATTATATAATGATAATGGTTATAGCAAGGCTATGTTATGACTAGTGCCCAGAGTTTATCCTGGTCAGGTGGTCACAAAGTCAGGAAAAACTCTGGGCCCCACTGATAATCCAGGTACTGTATTACCCCTGAGGGACCCCAGTGTTAAGGATCAGCGTGGCAGACGTGTTGTTGCCTACTCTTACCACCTGGGTGCGGCCCTTCAGGAAGTCCAGGATCCAGTTGCAGAGGCAGGTGTTTAGTCCCAGATTCCTTAACTTAGTGATGAGCTTCGTGGGCACTATGGTGTTGAACACTGAGCTGTAATCAATGAACAGCATTCTCACATAGGTGTTCCTTTTGTGCAGGTGAGAAAGGGCAGTGTGGAGTACGATTGAGATTGCATCATCTGTGTATCATTTGGGGCGGTAAGCGAATTGGAGTGGGTCCAGGGTGTCCGGGAGGATGCTGTTGATGTGAGCCATGACCAACCTTTCAAAGCACTACATGGCTACCGACGTGAGTGCCACGTGGCGGTAATCCTTTAGGCAGATTACCTTTGCTTCCTTGGGCACAGGGACTATGGTGGTCTGCTTGAAACATGTAGGTATTACAGACTCGGTCAGGGAGAGGTTGAAAATGTCAGTGAAGACACTTGACAGTTGGTCTGCGCATGCTTTGAGTACACATCCTGGTAATCCGTCTGGCCCAGTGGCTTTGTGAATGTTGACCTGTTTAAAGGTTTTGTTCACATCGGCTACCGAGAGCGTAATCACACAGTCATCCAGAACAGCTGGTGCTCTCGTGCATGCTTCAGTGTTGCTTGCCTCGAAGCGAGCATAAAAGGCATTTAGCTCGTCTGGTAGGCTCGCGTCACTGGGGAGCTTGCGTATGAATTTCCCTTTGTAGTCCGTAATAGTTTTCAAGACCTGTCACATCCGATGAGCATCAGAGCCGGTGTAGTAGGATTCAATCTTAATCCTGTATTGACGCTTTGCTTGTTTGATGGTTTGTCTGAGGGCATAGCAGGATTTCTTATCAGCGTCCGGATTATTCTCCTGCTCCTTGAAAGCGGCAGCTCTAGCCTTTAGCTCGATGCAGATGTTGCCTGTAATCCATGGCTTCTGGTTGGGATATGTTCGTACAGTCACTGTGGGGGTGACGTCATCAATGCGCTTATTAATGAAGCCAATGACTGAGGTGGTGTTTTCATCAATGCCATTGGATGAATCCCAGAACATATTCCAGTCTGTGTTAGCAAAACATTCCTGTAGTGTAGCATTCACATCATCTGACCACTTCCGTATTGAGCGAGTCACTGGTACTTCCTGCTTTAGTTTTTGCTTGTAAACAGGAATCAGGAGGATATAATTATGGTCATATTTGCCAAATGGAGGGCAAGGTGGTCTAGGATTTTTTTTCCCCCCTTGTTGCACATTCGACATGCTGGTAAAACTGATTGAAGATTGCCTGCATTAAAGTCCCCGGTCACTAGGAGTGCTACCACTGGATGAGCATTTTCTTCTTTGCTTATGGCCTTATAGAGTTGGTTGAGAGCATTCTTAGTGCCAGCTTCGGTTTATGGTGGTAAATAGACGGCTATGAATAATTCAGATGAGAACTCTCTTGGTAGATAGTGTGGTCTACAGTTTATTATAAGGTACTCCACCTCAGGTGAGCAATACCTTGAGACTTCTTTAATATTAGACATTGCGCACCAGCTGTTATTGACAATAAAGAGACACTCCTCGTCTTACCAGAGGTAGCGTCTCTGTTCTGCCGGTGCATGGAAAATCTCCCTAGCTCTATATTGTCCGTTTATAATGTCCCGTTGGTAGGATAATCTGAATCGTAGTTCATCCCTTTTATTTAATGATTGCATGTTAGCGAGAAGAATGGAAGGCAGTGGGAGTTTACTCGCTCGCCTCCAGTATTTTCAGAAGGATGCCCGATCTGCGGCCTATTTTCCGGCGTCTTTTCTTCACGCAAAAGACGTGGCTTGTACCAGTGAATGCTTTCCTTCTCGTCAGACTCGTTAAAGGAAAAAGTTTCTTCCAGTCCGCGGTGAGTAATCGCTTTTCTGATGTCCAGAAGTTATTTTCAGTCATAAGAGACGGTAGCAGCAACATTATGTACACAATAAGTAAAAAAAATAGGTTACACAAAACGCATAATTAAAAAAAAAAAATAGCACAATTGGTTGGGAGAATGTAAAATGTCAGCCATGTTCTTCGGCACCATCTATCAACTTTGCATTGCTTGACTGCGAAGACTGATAAAAGTAACCAAGAAGTGGAAAGAGAAGGTTAAAAGATAAAAAGAATGAGAGAAAGAGACAGACCGAGAGAGAGGAACACTTGTAGGATGGTGTGATTGGGTGTAGCAGTGGTGTCCAGGTCAGAGGGATTATGGGTGAAAAGGTCCTGCTTTTAATTGCTGTCTCTAAAACCATGGACTGCTCTGAATGCTTCACAACACAAAAGGGTGGTCAGCCACACTTGAGTGGCCAGGAGCTGTGAATATTTGTTCTACCAATGGAATGTGTATGGCCCTGTTTTTCTCCTCACCCCGCACTCCTCCCCCAATATATTTATCTTCTGAATCTGAATATCCCTCCTTCCTTCCAACTTTTTCTGACTCACCTGGGGGGAGGGAGGTAGAGAGGTTTAGAGGTTCAAACAAGGAAGGGAGCCAACGCACGCATACTTACGCTGGCACGCACCTCGCACCCACGCAGGGACACACGCAAACACCGGCAAAAAGCACCGGAGGGTCGAGGGTGTAAACAAGTTTCTCCTTCTTCTTCACTTTTGCAAGGAGTTCAATTGTCAGAACGGTGCAATTTAAAAGAGGGCAGAAAAAAAACCTTTGTCTGATCTCCCCTCTGCCAGAGACAGAATGTCAGTCGAGGAGTGCCTCACATTTGAGTTTCTATGGTTGCAGGCCAATGAAAGTGGGTGAGTGGCTTGGTGTCTCTCTCAACCCAGGACCTGAATCGATCGAGTGCTCAGGAACTCACACATACACACTCACTCACTCTTGTTGTTCTACAAAAATTGAAAAAAGTTCTGAAACTAACCCCAAAACTCAAACACTCATCAAACGCATACCAGTGATTTGAGATGAGATCTGTTATAGAAAGATAGAAATTAGGTCTGGAGTGACATGGTACACATGCATTCATGTGGGACTGATTAGAGGAAGAGTTTGTTTAATTCTGTCTTGATTGGTCGGGGAGTAATTGTGCTTTGTTTTGTTTTTTGGGGGGTGGCAATTAACGATTGCTTACAGATGTTGTTGTCGGCTTAGAATGGACGGCAAAGGAGGGTTGGGAAAAAAACAAACAAAGCGCACCTTGTTTGTCTGAAGTTGCCCCCCCCATTCCCCTCTACACCGCCCTCTTAGGAGAGTTTTGGTAACACCATCCACTTCTCCTGTAAATTCAACATCAGCCCTGTGCATTTCAGCCCTATTCACCAACTCCCCTCTTTCTAATCTGCTAGTGTTTATGGGATGGAAGGCAATTAAATAGTATCGTTTGGCAATTAGGACTCTATTTGAAAGAAATGTTGCACAGACTAAATATTTCCAGCAATTATCCTTGAACAATGGTGTGTTTCGGGATCTAAGTGAAGGGCTTGCAGTGGATTTAAATGATCCCATATTTTATGTTGTGGTTTAGCATGTTTGGTTGCTGTCTCCATGGCTGGGTTCAGGGATGACTTGACCCAAATATAGGTTCTGAACTGAACTGAGACGGTTTGCTACTATAGACTGTTGGCTGAATCTCTTAGGGGCAATCTGAGATTCTAGTCCCAAAATCAATGTACCAAACCCAGATTTGCCCTTCAAAACGGAGAGACAGCATTAACCGAAACAATGTTTGTTCTTTGAGAGAAGGAAAAATTGCCAGGCACCATGATATTCCCAAAAGCACCACAGACGAGCCTTAATTGTTTGAGGCTGTGAATGTTTCTCTCTCTGTAGTATCCCCTGAAGGTTTCTTCTTTCTCTCTTGAAGAGGAGGAATTATCCGTACGTACCTATCCACAACCTTCACTTCCATGTACTCTAAGTAAGATACAGTATAACCTGAGCTTACTGAACAGCAACGTCTTTAACTAATATACTTTGAAATAAAATGTATAGAACTTAATTCCCCCACATTACCGTAAGTTTACTATGTCATAGTTCAAAATTGGGTGAGATGAGAAGTTAGCTAGCTGTCCCATTTGTGAGATTGCAAAATGATCTTAACTTTATCAAAATTCCCAGGTTTTTACAGGAATCCCGGTTGGAAGATTCATGCTATAAGGCCCATTGGGTGCATTGAGTGCATTGAGTGCATTGGGTGCAGTGGGAAGATCAAACATAACAATTATGAGTGAAAATAAACCGAGTGTAGCTGGTGGATTGACCCATGGCCCTCTCTGTGGCCAGGGATAAAAGGGGATTGACTGGAAGGACTTCCTTATGGTATGGAGGTCAGAGGTCAGAAAACATGAAGCGCCAGTTCCATGGGATTGTTTTCTTGAAGACTTTTAGATTTCATGCTTTCATACAGTCTGTTTCTAAAGAGGTGGAGCCATCCCACTGGGCACAGATGTCAGTTCAAAGTCTAGTTTTTAATTGACATTTGGTTGTCACCATGTCATTAGATTTTGGTTAAATATTGGATGAAAAAAATACGAAATGCCCTTAAGTTGTTGACTTTTTGCAAATCCAGTTAGTTTTCCATATTGATTCAATGTCATCACAGAATTTTGGGGTTGAGGTGACGTGGCAACAGTGTTGATTCAACCTGTTTTTGCACAGTGGGATACTGTTGCATCTCTATTGTTGAGAGAGTGTGACATTAACCTTTCGAGCAATTCAACAACGATGTCTTTACACTTAATTGCACTTTGTCTTGTTAAAAATTGGGTCAGTTTAACAATTTCTTGAAGCTTTAAACGAAACAAGTGTTAAGAGTGTTAAGAGTTTTACTATGATAGACACTCCTTGGACAATCATCGCTGGAAGACCAATGCATCTGGAGATAATGTTAGGAAAGTCTGTAGCATGACAGTTTGCTCTAATAAAGCTCTGCAATGGGACATTTTACTGTAGGTCTGCTCTTGTTGACATCTTCTTGGACACCTTTTTCCCTACCCCCCAGGTGTCCTGTCTCCGTGAGGTGCTGAGGAATGAGCTGTCGCCATGGAAACCCAGTCCCAGGCCAGTTCTGCAGCTGAGAAGAAGAAGAAGGTGGAGACCATCGTGGCAACCAAGGGCTTGTCCACGTCCGCCGACATCAGCGAGAAGGCTGTGGCCTCCAGCACTACATCCAATGGTAAGGATTGTTTCCAGCTTTTACCTCCTCTTCTTTCCTTCCTTACCCTCTCTGGTCCCCTCTCTTGTTCTCTTCCTCACTGGTCCCTTCCATCTCTCTCCTGTCGATTTCTTGTCTTGTCTGACTCCGAACAGGAAGTTGTAAGGAGTTGAATGGTTTGGTCATAAAGTTAAGATATTGGTGTTTCTTCATTTAGGATGCTGTTTGTAGTGGAATGCAAGATGTGAAGGGATCATGTTCTTACAAACTCAATCATGTGTAATGTTGAAAACAAGGTCAGGCCCTTTTGGAGAAAGTTGAGTTCATATACAACAATCGTATATGCAACATCTTGAATACACAACAAAAGATGTTCATTGTTCAGTCTTTTGGCCCTCACAACACAGCTGCAGAAATGAAGAATATTCGAAAGCAAAATATTTTTTTCTCCAGGAGTGACTGGGACTGCCAGACAAAAGTCATAACAAACCCAGAGGACAAATGACCATGACTTAAGTTGCAGCTGTGGTCATTAGCTGCAGCTGGAAGAGTTATGTTTTTTTATTTGATTTGAGTTGGTAAGAGGTGTGCGGGGGGATGGGGGAGTAGTAGACTTAGGGGTGTCAGCGGAGAGAGAGAGGTAAAGGAAGCCCTCTGTCGCCCTGGGTTTCCATCTGATTTGTAGCATGTCAAATGTAATCATTCCAGGTCCACGGCAGAAGCCTTCAAACACTCCAGGAGAAGGTTAATGACTCAGAGGGTCTCTCTCTCACACTCACTGTCTCAATCTCTCACTTTTTCTCTCCCTCTCTCTCTCTCTCTCTCATATATATATATATATATGGGAGTTATTGCAGGAAGTTGAGTGGGGTGGGGGTGGCGTGTAGGGGGGAATGCATCTCGATCCGTCTTGGGAACACTGTCTCTCTTACTCATTCCCATATGGCAACACTATTTTATTAATTAAGGGGGGAAGATAAAAATATGTTTGCGGTGTGGAAAATGCATGGATGTAATTTGGCTCTGGTGATTGTGCATTTTTCTTTGTAATGCTCTGGTAATTACTCCTACTAACAACGTAACGTTTGTCTTGGAAAGGTACTCCCGCAATGATCTGAACTTACACAAGGGGCCATACCTGGGGTTAAAGAGTAGGGAAACAAAAAATACTATTCTTATCCAAGATCATAGGAGAGAGAGAGAAAGAAAGATAGGAGGAATGAGGGATGATACTTATCCACAGAGAAAGAGATAGCTTACACATTTTTTGAGCAGGTTCTAATGACAGCACATTCTCCAAGTTGCCCCAGAACTCATAACATCTTATCAGGTGTAACCTTACACCCCTGTCAACTTTAACCTCTGTAGCCCCCCTGTCCCCTCTCCTTCCCCATACAAACAAAAGGTAATTGTGAGCAGCTGTGGAACCCCAGTGGCTGGCTCTTCTCAGGAAGGCCCAGGTGAATATTTCCCCCATCATGCTGCAGAGGAGTGGCCCCTGAACCCACACAGGGGAAACCCTGTAGGACACCCATCCACCACAGCATGCTACGATTAGAACTGAAGAAGTAAAAGCTAGCAAAAAGTTAAACAATTAATTGAGGAGCAGTTATTGGTGGACTTATGGGCTGTTTAGCTTTGGTCTCTCTGAAGTGTTTTCTGTTGCAATACAATTACTACACGATTGCGTGTTTTGGTTTTGTTTGTGATTAAGGCATATGGAAATAATTTTCTGGAAAACCTCGCCTGATAGGCTTTGTGTCTAAGTCCACGTTTTTGGGGGACTTAATTGATTCAAATGTTGTCAAGTCCTGGAGGTTATAATTTGATTAAATTATGTTTTTTTTGTGACAAAATTGACTTCATGACGTTACTAACCACTCTCCCAAATCTAATTCCAGAACACAAAGAACAAAGACATAAATATAACTTTTTTCTTTCTAAAGATTAGAATGTTTTGGTTCTTTATATTGTGTATAGATGACATAAGTAAAAAACACAGTACTTATATTACACATACACTATGTAATCGTGTGTGTACATATGTCCTGGACAGTTCCCTAACTCAATAAAAATCAGAACAGTGGAAAACTTTAGTTTCTTCCTTTCTGTCCTTTCTTTGCTCCTTCATTATTTTCTTTTCTCTCACCCTCTCTTTTCTCTCACTTTTATGTATCCTACTACCCTCTCTTTTCTGCCAACGTGCACTCCTCTCTCTTCCTCTCTTATTCTTGTATGTAAGTTTTGTCGGAGTTGAGAGAGCTTGCTTGGCTTTGTAATGTGCAGTCTTGGAGGGGGAGCTAGCTAGCTAGCGTTCCCACATGGTTGGCTAAATGGTGGCTTCATCCCGTGTACTATTCATCTTTTTGCCCGCTCCCCTGGCCTGACAGCTCAAAAGGGCCGACTGAGCCACAACAATGCTGTGATTGGTGTTCTTTAAGAGGGGCAATGGGGAGACCTCCCCCCACCCTCATCATTCTCCAGGCAGGTGGACCACAAAGTCTCCTGATTCTTTTGTTGTTTCCCCGGGCCTTCCAAAAAAAGATGTCCATGCTCTTGGCTGAATAAATCCTGTCGTCATGGGATAATTTGCTAATAAAAAAAAACTAGAAAAGAAGGGAGGGAAAGGCCCCTGCTTATTGATTGAGGAGAGAGAGGGTGAAAAAAAAAGTTTCTGGTTGGTTGGTTCATTGGATTTTTTTTATATGGATGCTGCTGAATTAGGAAAGTGAGGGAAGAGAGGGACAAAGAGGAGTGAGAGAGAGGGAGGGCTAGAAGAGAGGGAAAGAGTGAGCGAGAGAGGGGAAGTGAGGGTTTGAGTTAGCGAGCTAGTTTAGGAAATTGTAGTGGAATGCATGCCCTAAAGTAGCAGGGTTTTCTGTAGACCAGAGGATGTTAGCGAAAGGAGCTATAGGAGTACGGGATCATTGTAAAAGCAAGGAATGTAAATCAATGGAATGGTACCAAACACATTGAAACAAAGTGTTTGACTCCGTTTCATTGATTCCATTCCAGCCACCATTACAATGAGCCCGTCCTCATATAGCTCCACCAGCCTCCTCTGCTGTGAACCTAATAGTTTATGAAGGAAGGACTCAGAACCTTTTTAAAAGGGTGCTTTGGGATTTTGGCAATGAAGCCCTTTATCTACTTCCCCAGAGTCAGATGAACATGGATACCATTTTTAAGTCTCTGCATCCAGTATGAAGGAATTAGAGGTCATTTTGCGAGTCAACGCTAACTAGTGTTAGCGCAATAACTGGAAGTCTATAATATCTTATAGCATGCTAGCAGTTACCATAGACTTCCAGTCATTGCACTAGCGCTAGTTAGCAATTGGGTTAACACTATTTAGCAACTTCCTTCAAACTGTACGCAGAGACAAATATAGTATATGTAAGTTTATCTGACTCTGGGAAAGTAGATAAAGGGCTTCATTGATAGAGTTCAGTGTGTCAAATCGGAGGGTCTGTTGTCCGGACCTCTGGCAGTCTCTATGGGGGTGCCACAGGGTTCAATTCTTGGACCGACTCTCTTCTCTGTATACATCAATGAGGTCGCTCTTGCTGCTGGTGAGTCTCTGATCCACCTCTACGCAGACGACACCATTCTGTATACTTCCGGCCCTTCTTTGGACACTGTGTTAACAACCCTCCAGGCAAGCTTCAATGCCATACAACTCTCCTTCCGTGGCCTCCAATTGCTCTTAAATACAAGTAAAACTAAATGCATGCTCTTCAACCGATCGCTACCTGCACCTACCCGCCTGTCCAACATCACTACTCTGGACGGCTCTGACTTAGAATACGTGGACAACTACAAATACTTAGGTGTCTGGTTAGACTGTAAACTCTCCTTCCAGACCCATATCAAACATCTCCAATCCAAAGTTAAATCTAGAATTGGCTTCCTATTTCGCAACAAAGCATCCTTCACTCATGCTGCCAAACATACCCTTGTAAAACTGACCATCCTACCAATCCTCGACTTTGGCGATGTAATTTACAAAATAGCCTCCAATACCCTACTCAACAAATTGGATGCAGTCTATCACAGTGCAATCCGTTTTGTCACCAAAGCCCCATATACTACCCACCATTGCGACCTGTACGCTCTCGTTGGCTGGCCCTCGCTTCATACTCGTCGCCAAACCCACTGGCTCCATGTCATCTACAAGACCCTGCTAGGTAAAGTCCCC
Source organism: Oncorhynchus mykiss (assembly GCF_057628025.1). Classification (NCBI taxonomy): domain Eukaryota; kingdom Metazoa; phylum Chordata; class Actinopteri; order Salmoniformes; family Salmonidae; genus Oncorhynchus; species Oncorhynchus mykiss. The sequence goes on from NC_143032.1 coordinate 38,084,106, forward strand.
CCTTATCTCAGCTCGCTGGTCACCATAGCATCTCCCACCTGTAGCACACGCTCCAGCAGGTATATCTCTCTAGTCACCCCCAAAACCAATTCTTTCTTTGGCCGCCTCTCTTTCCAGTTCTCTGCTGCCAATGACTGGAACGAACTACAAAAATCTCTGAAACTGGAAACACTTATCTCCCTCACTAGCTTTAAGCACCAACTGTCAGAGCAGCTCACAGATTACTGCACCTGTACATAGCCCACCTATAATTTAGCCCTATCAACTACCTCTTTCCCAACTGTATTTAATTTATTTATTTATTTTGCTCCTTTGCACCCCATTATTTTTATTTCTACTTTGCACATTCTTCCATTGCAAAACTACCATTCCAGTGTTTTACTTGCTATATTGTATTTACATTGCCACCAAGGCCTTTTTTGCCTTTACCTCCCTTCTCACCTCATTTGCTCACATTGTATATAGACTTGTTTATACTTTATTATTGACTGTATGTTTGTTTTACTCCATGTGTAACTCTGTGTTGTTGTATCTGTCGAACTGCTTTGCTTTATCTTGGCCAGGTCGCAATTGTAAATGAGAACTTGTTCTCAACTTGCCTACCTGGTTAAATAAAGGTAAAATAAATAAATAAATAAAAAAATAAATAAAATTGTCAAAATCCTGAAGTATCCCTTTATAACGGTCACGCTTGGAAGGGCAGGAGCAGGAGTCTCAGAGGCCCAAAGTTGAGCCTTGAGGAGGAAGGAATTTTCTGCTTACATGTAGAAGGTTACCAGCGAAATCCCTAACCCAAACAGAGATCGTGGCAAAAGTGTTTAGGAGAAAAAAAAGAGCTGTTGACTGCTTTAACAACTTACAAAACCTCAGAGAGAGGAGAGGAGAAGGGGAGATGCAGAGAGAGAAGGGGAGAGATAAAGAAGAAAAAGTGAGGGGACACCTTTTTAGGTAGCCATTTAAATTATCAATTGTAAATAGAAGGGGGATGTCATCTATCAGAAATAAAGTTTCCGTTTAACAGCGGGGATGGAAAGTAATTTACAGATACGCTGTCCCCGGCCATCTTTGTGCCGCTCAGATAAGGTTTCATTTCAGAAACGGATAGGAGACATTTTCACTTACGGGGCCCCTATTCCGCGACACCTGTGATAACAGCTTGTGGGCCCTAATTGAAAATGGGTTTCAAAATGGATTTTCACATTTCTTCTCCTCCCTCCCTCACCCCATTCCTTACTCATTGCCCCCCTCTCCCCCACCTCCTCACTCCCATCAAGGCAAACCCCCCACCTCTGCTCCCATCCCTTTTCCGTGGTGTTCCGTGTGTCTGGAAATATTGGAGGAATGGAGGGCCAGGGAGGAGGGGAGGAGAGAGGCCGGTTTTCCTGGCGTTGGGGAAAATGGAGCGTGGGGAGCGGATTATCCCTCAGCACCCTGTCAGTGGTATGACAGCCTTGCGATCCGTCTTATTAATGAAATCATTGATCACTTGATGGGACTCATAATCAACTTTCATCAAAGTGTCCTCCTGCCCCCCTCCTCACACACGCACGCACACACACACACACATTTGTTTTACTATCCTTGTGGGGACCAAACAATTGATTCCCATTCAAAATCCTATTTTCCCTATCCCCTATCCACTAACTGCCACCATCACTGCTCTCCACATTTCATCTCTCACTTTTTCTCTCTTTAGATTTACTACTCTACCTGTCTGATTTTTTGTTAACAAAAAAAGAGATTTTATGAGTGGCTTGATCATTATATAAATTAAAGAAATGAGTCGGCGCTGCTAGTGGCCGGGGACTTTAATGCAGGAAAACTTAAATCCATTTGATCTAATTTCGACCAGCATTTCACACGTGCAACCAGAGTAAAAACAAAAAAAACTCTAGACCACCTTTACGCCACACACAGAGATGCGTACAAAGCTCTCCTTCACCCTCCATTTGGCAAATCTGACCATACTCTATTTGGCAAATCTGACCATCCTGATTCCTGCTTACAACCAAAAACTAAAGTAGGAAGTACCAGAGACTCGCTCAATAAGGAAATGGTCAGATGATGCAGATCCTAAGCTACAGGACTGTTTTGCTAGCCAAGAATGGAATATGTTCAGGGATTAATCCGATGGTATTGAGGAGTATACCACATCAGTCACCGTCTTCATCAATAAGTGCATTGATGAAGTCGTACCCACAGTGACCGTACGTACATACCCCAACCAGAAGCCATGGATTACAGGCAACATGCGCACTGAGCTAAAGAGTAGAGCTGCCGCTTTCAAGGAGCGGGACTCTAACTCGGACGCTTATAAAAAATTATGCTATGCCATCTAACGAACCATCAAACAAGTATTGGGTCGATACAGGACAAAGATTGAATCCTACTACACCAGCTCTGACACTTGTCGGATGTGGCAGGGCTCGCAAAGTATTACAGACTACAAAGGGAAGCCCACCCGAGAGCTGACCAGTGACGCGAGCGTACCAGACAAACTAAATGACTTCAATGCACGCTTTGAGGCAAGCAACACTGAAGCATGCATGAGAGCACCAGCTGTTCCAGACAACTGTGATCACGCTCTCCGTAGCCGATGTGAATAAGACCTTTAAACAGGTCAACATTCACAAGGCCGCAGGGCCAGACGGATTACCAGGACGTGTACTCAGAGCATGCGCTGATCAACTGGCAAGTGTGTTCACTGTCATTTTCAACCTGTCCCTGAGCGAGTCTGTAATCCCTACTTGTTTCAAGCAGATCACCATATTCTCTGTGCCAAAAAATACCAAGGTAATCTGCCTAAATGACTACCGACACGACTACCGACATCCTCGTGTCTGTAGCCATGAAGTGCTTTGAAAGGCTGGTCATGGCTCACATCAACACCACCATTACAGAAACCATAGATCCACTCCAATTCGTAAACCCCCCCAACAGATCCACATATGACGCAATCTCTATTGCACTCCACAATGCCCATTGCCCCCCTGGACAAAAGGAACACCTACTTGTGAGAATGCTGTTCATTGACTACAGCCCCACATTCAACACCATAATGCCCTCAAAGCTCATCACTAAGCTAAGGAATCTGGGACTAAACACCTCCCTCTGCAACTGATCCTAGAGTTTGACTCGGTACTGGTACCCCCTGTATATACAGTGCATTCGGAAAGTATTCAGACCCTTTCACTTTCTCCAAATGTTGTTATGCTACAGCCTTATTATCAAATTGATGAGGAAAATAAATATTTCATCCATCTACATACAATACTCCTTAATACCAAAGTAAAACAGGTTTTTGCTAATTTTTTAAATAATAATGGAAATATCACATTCACATAATTATTCAAACCCTTTATTCAGTACTTTGATGAAGCACATTTGGCAGTGATTACAGCCTAAAGTTTACCAGTCAAAAGTATGGACACAGAAAAACCCTTGAATGAGTAGGTGTGTCCAAACTTTTGACTGGTACTGTACATTCAGGGAGTTTCTCCCATTCTTCTCTGCAGATCCTTTCAAGCTCTGTCAGGTTGGATGGGGACACAGCTGCACAGCTATTTTCAGGTCTCTCCAGAGATGTTAGATCGGGTTCAAGGATCTCTCTGTACTTTGCTCCGTTCTTACCCTCAATCCTGACTAGCCAAAGAGTTCCATCTTGGTTTCATCAGACCAGAGAATCTAGTTTATTATGGTCTGAGAGTCCTTTAGGTGTCTTTTGGCAACAGGTTTGTGCCTTTCCAAATCATGTACAATCAATTTAATTTACCACGTGGACTCAAATCAAGTTGTAGGAACATCTCAAGGATAATCAATGGAAACAGGATTCACCTAATCTCAATTTCGACTCTCACAGCAAAGGGTCTGAATAATTATGTAAATAAGTTATTTCTGTTAAAACATTATTTTTTTTATACATTTGCTAAAATGTATAAAAACTTGTTTTCACTTTGTCTTTATGGGGCATTGTTTGTAGATTGATTAGATTATAATAAAAAACATTTTTTATTTGATTATGGCTGTAACGTAACAAAATGTGGAAAAAGGGAAGGGATCTGAATACTTTCCGAATGCACTATATTGTTGTTTTATTATTTTACTTTTTATAAAATGTGTTTTCTATAAAACTGCATTGTTGGTTAAGGGCTTGTAAGTAAGCATTTTCACAGTGGTCTACGCCTGTTGTATTCGGTGCATGTGCCAAATACAATTTGATTTGATTTGAAAGGAGGGAACACCCAGACACTTTATTGCTGAGGGATGGAGCTCTGGATGGCATCAGAGAGAGAAGTGAGGAGATCTGTTGGTGATATGAAAATATGCCTGTGTAATCATAATTTATTTAATAATTTAGTGGCTACTTGTACATCTCTTTCTGGCTGGTAGCTCTAGTATGGTAGTGGTGTCGCCATTTCTCTGTGAGAAGTTTATAGATCTGCTAGATTTATGTCTATGGTTGGGGCTACGATGGAATATGCTTGTAGACTTACACAATGTTTGTAGACTTGTAGTCTCCTTGTTGTAATAGTAGTTTTGACTGTGAGTGTGCTAGCGAGGGCTATATAGATGTATAGGTGTAGTGTGGCTCCTGTGGTAGAAAGCAGGGAGGTGGGTTCTCTTCTCTTCTCTTCTCTTCTCTTCTCTTCTCTTCTCTTCTCTTCTCTTCTCTTCTCTTTCTCTCTGACAGCCAGGGGTTAATGAGAGAGGGGTCTGATGGGGGATAAGGGACCTCAGAGGGAGTGCTGGCTGCACACCATGGGTCAAACAGCACAATGGAGGGGGCAGGATGCATACACGTGCCCACGCAAACACACATGCACAGATATGTGAACAGAGAAGCACACACACAAAAGGAGTGACCACCTTCTATTATTATTTTTCACTCTCACTGGGTTTTAGGCACACAGCATAACGTTACAGTAAGATGGGTTGAGTGGTGGCTGTTGTTAGATACAGAGATATGAACAGAAAGTCGATGTGGCCCTGTACACATGCACACGTACAGGCACACACACAATCGTGCAGTAAGCTGTGGACTCTATCAGTGAGCCAGCCATCTCATGGCCCTCTGCACTGAAGGCAATTTCCTGCAGCAGTGGGACGACAGGCCTTGGGAGGGACGCCTCACAGCGGCCTGAGACACAGGATTAGGGTGGCCTGCTGACAACTCAGGTGGAGGGGCCCTCAGCTATCCCCAGCCCAACAACCTCAACCCAGCCTGGCCTCCTTCTGCCTGTCTGGCTGCATGGAGGAACCACACTGATCCATTCAGCATCCACCACCTCTGGACCTCTTTCACCTATTGGGTAAACTGGAAAAAAGTATCCAGTGCTTTCACCTACTGGGCAGCAGGGGCCACCTTCAGCAGTATTCAACTGTAGCATGCAGAATCTGAATCACCATAATCTTGCTCTCTCTCTGGTCCATAAGGGGTAGGTGGAGGTGTTTTGCCCAGTACCCACCTCTCCTAATCTATGTCAACTGTCTTGGAGGGATCTGGCAGAGGTGTTTCTGGCAGAGGTGTTTCTGGGTCTTGGTGTTTTGCAAAATGTTGGTGTTGGCCTATTATGCTAAAATTGTTTAATGTGGGTCAGCAAAAGAGGAATGAAAAATGCCTTGAAAACAAACATATGGGTAATTCTATTAATGTATCTAGTAGTAATATATTTGAGTTTAATCTGTTAGTAGAGTTTTACCTCCATTGAAGCTCATGGAGTCATTTTCTATTACGTGGTGAAAGGCATTGAGGCCTATGATGTCAGGGGTCAACCAGGTCAGGAACATGAACCCTAACCAATGAACATCCTTATTGCTCACAGAGGGAGATCTGTCTGCACAGAAGGCAGGAGGAGGTCCCTCTCAGTCTATTCCAGGACACAGACAGACAGAGAGTCTGTAAGGTAGACATAAAGCAGTAAAGTAGGGAAACAGTAGTTGACTATTTTTGCTACTCTGTTCATTTGTCGGTATGCATCAGTGGACTCCCACCTACTGAGGGGAACAAAGCAGGAGTGTCCTGACCCTGCCAGCAGAATGTATTGGTCTGTGTCCCTCTTCACTTCTTTCTTTCTCTTTCTTGTTCATGAGTTAGCAACAAGAAAACGAGCCTAGCTAGCCATCAATACCATGCAAAAATGATGACAATTTACATCACAGGAAGGGTACCACTAAACATATATACACAAGTGTCCATATAGCTTAATAACTATGATTTAGCTCTGTAATAAGAGATATCTGATCACTTAAAGTAGCTAGATTCATTCAAAAACCAAACAATTGAAATTCTGTCACAAAACCATAGCTAGCATGCTAACACACAATGTTAAGTGAATGGGTGATAGTTAGGCAATCAGCTTAGCATCATCGGAACTTATAATACTAGAATAAGCATGTATAAAACATAAATATTCTAGAAACACAATTTGAATTAGCAAAAGCATGTTCTAATAACTCGAAAGGCCTAGTAAGATAGACAAGCTCTATTTTTCTGTCTGTTGTTGTCGCTCTGATTGTTCTGACAGGAAATAGCTCTGAACCGAAAGTTGGCTAATTAAAAGCTACAGTATCCACATTTGCCACTATATGATAACATAGAACAATATAATACTTTGTACAGAAGTAGGCTGGACAATAGAACTAGTCAAAATTCACCCAAGGCTGAAAAATGGCAAAAGAACATTGGCTAAGCTGGAACACTGGAGCCCATAGCAAATGAATGGAATCAAACTTTCGCAGAGCTCTTCTGACTGGAGTGACGCTTAGAATTCCATTTCGCCTAAATGGCACCAACAAATGTAGCTCTTTTTATTTTACCACTACAATCTCTTCTTAGGACGAAACCGAAAAATAACAAGTTGTGTAGAAAGTTAACATCCGCACCTCGATGGTGCCAAGTGTGCTTATGTCTGCATAACGAGGAAGTAAGAAAAAATGGTCAACTTCTAACTATTTCTTGTCTAGCGATTTGAACAAGTCAAAATATACACATTGCGAGATATTTGGCTAAATATACCAGCATGCCTCTCCATAGGAAAACAATGGGGCTCAGCGTTCCAAGGGCAAAAGGTGTTTCGGGGCTAGCGTGTAATGACAATGAAATACACTGTCCAGGCTTACATAATTAGAAAGAGCAGATTCTCATGATTGAAATGGTGTCCAATTTTGTAAAATCTACATATACACATTGTGAGATATTTGGCGAAATAGACAGACATACCTAAATTTCCATATAGGAAACAATTGGACGACCTCAGAGTTCCATGAGTATTTTTTTGTTGTTGTTTGCATTATAACTACCAGCAACGTGGGCAGGTCTCATTGCCAACAATAGCAAAGCAGGCATTGTGACGTAGAACAAAAGGCTGGGAATAGAACTTTCAGAAGGCGAGTTGGTGCCACAGTGCTCAATAGAACTAATAGGAGCTGGCAGGGTGAAAAATGACCTAAAATAAGGCCTGTTTTTACATGATTACTTCAAAACTAGGGCAAGCAGCTGGGACATATGGATATAGTCTGAAACTTGGCTCCACGGCGGATGCAATGATCTAGTTTTTATCAGAAAAAAGCATTGTTTAAAATGTCATGTGTCCAGCCTAACAGAAGTACAGCTATCGGAACTGTGTGTGTGTGTGTGTGTGTGTAAATACTTGTGCTTCAGGGAGAGGGTCTGTTATGCTGTATGTGAGCTTTGGTGAGACAGTGTTTTTGTGTTTGTCAGTGAATAAGATGTACTGTAAGTTGTTCAGAGTGTGTATAGGTATATGAATGATTGAGTGTTTAATTGTGTATAAATTTGTATTTGTTTTCTAATACATCTGTGCGGAAGACGTGATCTTAGGTTTCTGGGTGCAGGGTGTGTGTACAGTGGTTCCTCCTTTAAAAGTTGCATCATACTGCAGCACACCTTATGGGATGCTGCAGAATTCTATGGCACGTTATTTAATTGTCAGCCATTTTTACCATTAATTCTATTTAGTGCTAGTTTAACCACCAGAGGGCATCTTTGAGAGCGATTTGATAGGCATCAATATTGGCATTATTAGAGAATGTAAAACCTTTTTTGTAAGAATATAGTATATGGGATTGATTTTAAGAAATGTAGCTGAATTAATTTGATTAATATTATGGTGTTTCTATTCCAAGAAAATGGTTTCCGTTAGGATGGAAAGGAAAATATGGAAAATATTGCGCTGTACAATGTGATGTTTGGGAGTAGGCTCCAGTACTAAGAGCATAAGGAAATTGGAGGATTCCAAATTGATATCTAAGGGGCATTTTTCATTAGGACAAATCTGATCTGTTAGAATATCTAAGGGCTTTTATATATTTCTAAATGAATTAATAATAATAATCGGTTTGTTTAAAAAATAACAATATTTTGGAGATTATTTCATTTTCATTTAACCTAGAGTGAGCGAGAAAAAGGCCATTCTTGAACATGGGGTGAGACATTCTCACTAATTTGAAAATAAAGCCAGTTTGTTAGAATTATTTATTTCTGTTTTTAAAGGGAGAGAAACCAAATGCCGCCTCATGGGTCTCCCAGTGGAGGCCGGCACGGGTATCAAACCAGCATCTGTAGCAACGCAGTTTGCACTGCGATGCATTGTCTTAGTTCGCTGCGCCGCTCCGTTAGGAAAATATGGCGCTGTACAATGTGACTGGTCGGGAGTAGGCTACAGTACTAAGAGCATAACATTTCCACACCCTAATTATAGTGTAAACAATACCCAATCAGAAAATAAAAATCTAATTGATTTATCAAGACCAGTCCCCATGCTTGTCTCAGAGCAGCGCGAAACGATGTTGAAATACTTTTTGCTTCAAATCCTATTGCTTCTAACTTCAATATGCTTTTTAAATAAATAAGACCTACACCACTTTTAACAGCACATTACTCAACACTAGTGAGACTCATTTCGCCTACGGTAGGCCTACAGTATATCTACAAATATTTTTTTCAATGACGTGACTCTCCGCCAATAATTACATTTAGAGGTTTGAAGGTGTCACGTTCTGACCTTTAGTTCCTTTGTTTTGTCTTTGTTTATATGGTCAGGGCGTGAGTTGGGGTGGGCAGTCTATGTTTGTTTTTCTATGTTTGGTTTCTGTGTTCGGCCTAGTATGGTTCTCAATCAGAGGCAGGTATCGTTAGTTGTCTCTGATTGAGAATCATACTTAGGTAGCCTGGGTTTCAGTTTTGGGTGGTGGGTGTTTGTCTTCCGTGTCAGTGTTTGTCGCCACACGGGACTGTTTCGTTCATTTCACGTTTCTTGTTTTGTATTTCGTAGTGTTCAGTGTTCACTTACCACGCTGCGTTTTGGTCCTCCGATCCTTCTCGCTTCTCCTCCTCAGAAGAGGAGGACGTGATCCCTTACAGAGACACCCAACTCACGCCCTGACCATACTAAAACAAAGACAAAACAAAGGAATTAAGGTTAGAATGTGAAATTAATGTCTAAGGGGAATTTTTCATTAGGGCAAATCTGATCTGTGAGAATATCTAAGGAGCTTTTATATAATTCTAAATGAATTAATAATAATAATAATCACTGTTTAAAAATAACTATTTTTTGGAGATTATTTTATTTTCATTTAACCCGCGAGAAAAAGGTCACTCTTGAACATGGGGTGAGGCGGCCGGCACGGTATCGAACCAGCATCTGTAGCCCTGCAGTTTGCACTGCGATGCAGTTTCTTAGACCCCTGCGCCACTCAGGAGGCCCCATCCACAACGTTTTTAATGCTGATCAATTGCCTTGCACAAAGTATCAAAATACAGAGAGGTGTTGGTAAGCGTATATTGTCCTGCTAATAGCCTATAATGGGCTATTATAATACTGCACATGGTGTCCAGGTCAGGATAACCAATGCATGTATTTATTAAAGACTATCAGAAAGAATGTTGGTACTTATTTATTTTGATCCAAAGCCACGAATGAGTGAATCACTCAGGTTGTATGACTGCGCCATCAACTTGATTATTTAGCAGACATCACTTGCTTATATTCAGTCAACACATATATCTTAAGAATATCATGGAATATAATTGAACATTTTCTCCATGCTTGTCTCAGAGCAGCACAAAACTGTGCTGAAATAGTTCACCACAGTGGGTAGGCTATATATAACGATATTTTGGAGAGGATTTTGTTAAAAAAAAAAAACAAAGTCACCGATTTGTCATCTGAATAAAGGCCAAAATAATATTTATAAAGTCCAAACTATGTATTTATGTTTTTAGAGGGAGAGAAACCAAGGACATCCCGGCCAGCCAAACCCGGATGACGCTGGGCCAAATGTGCGCCATCCTATGGGACTCACAATCACGGCCAGATGTGATACAGCCTAGATTCGAACAAAGGACTGTAATGATGCCTCTTGCAATGCCGCCTGGCTCTGGACCAATGCATCAGCTGTCGCCCGTATCTCTGCCCTCAGATAATGTTTCTTTTTCTGCTGGTCTGCCTTCAATGACTCGATCTCGGTCTTCAAAGTTTGAATCTGATCCATGTGCACCTTCATCAGATGAGCAGAATGTTATTGCCCTGAGCCCCCATCGATTACAGTGGCCTATGATAGAAACGGTAGATCAATTAAAGAATTAAAAGTGACTCCAACACACAAATGCTGCATACACATAAGAACACTGATCTCTCCAGATGGTTGTCGACATGGTTATATGCTCTGCAAAAACACATTCACGAATTTAGAACACAATAATTTTTTATTTAACCTTTATTTAATTATCAATTTTATTACACAGTATGCCTACTACACATTGGGAGGCTATATCATTTAAAAAAAAGAAAATGCACTGAAACCAAAATACCTTTCGTTTTGGTGAGACTCTCAGCTCCGGTTCATTTTCAAGTCCTCTTGAAACACTGGAACGGGTAGCACCATAGAAAGAAGCTGGCTTGATGAAAACGATGTCCATTTCGTCTGTTCGCTTTGGTCGCAAGTTGGGGGATGTTCACACCTACAGTAGCCGGGCTATACAGAGTTGTCCTATTGTCCTGCTGATAGTACTGCAGGTGTAGCCCTACAGTACACTTGTGAAAAACAAGTGTTTGAAAACCTGTTTTCTAAATGCCTCCAGCTGTCCATCACTACTGTAAATAAAAACACAGCATCTTGTTTACATCCTGTTTACATTCCAGTTCAGATTTAAGTATAACTTTTGACTGACACCTTTAGCGAGAGGACTAATGCTCTATTATTTAGTCATTTCTGCCTCCGAATTCATGTCTAAGGGGCATTTTTCGTGCCATTATTAGTTACATTGTTTTAGTTTGAACGTGCAGACAGGAACTAAGAACAGCGGGAACAATTCCCTAGTCACTGCCATTATTAATGCAATGCCCCTTAAAAGTGTTGCTCTGTGTTACCCAGTGGGGCGGGGTCCCCCCCTTCCCCATGGGCTAGGTCCGTCTTCTGTGCGATGCTCTGCGGTCCGTCCCGTGCTTCCTGCCCTCATGACTTGAACCTTGTGCGCCTACCACTATCTCAGTGGATAAAGCTGGAGAACAATCCCATTGTGCACCACTCTGGAGCCAAATCTAACAAGTAATCTAACAATATACCCAAATCTAAAGGGGTGAATGAGAATATGTATATGTAAGTATATGGATGAGCGATGGCCGTGCGGCATAGGCAAGGTGCAATAGATGGTATTAAATACAGTATATACAGTTGATAGTAGAGAGAATGATTTATTTCAGCTTTTATCACATTCCCAGTGGGTCAGAAGTTTACATACACTCAATTAGTATTTGGTAGCATTGCCTTTAAATGGTTTAACTTGGGTCAAACTTTTTGGTAGCCTTCCACAAGCTTCCCGCAATAAGTTGGGTGAATTTTGGCCCGTTCCTCCTGACATAGCTGGTGTAACCGAGTCAGGTTTGTAGGCCTCCTTGCTTGCACACACTTTTTCAGTTTTGCCCACAGATTTGTTTATGTTTATTTTTGCCCTGCAAATGCAGGGCGCTGGCACAGGACGCACTGGGCTGTGCAGACTCACCGGAGACACAGTAGGCAAAGCCGGCGCAGGATATCCTGGTCCAAGGAGGTACACTGGAGACCAGGAGCGCTGAGCTGGCACCCTCCTTCCTGGCTGGATGCCCATTCTAGCCCGGCCAATGCCAGGAGGTGGAATAGAGCGCACCGGGCTAGAATAGCGCACTGGAGACACCGTGCGCTCCAACGCATAACACGGTGCCTGACCAGTAACATGCTCCCCACAGTAAGCACGAGGAGTTGGCTCAAGTCTCTGACCTGACTCATGCAATCTCCTCGTGTGCCACCCCCCCAAAAAAATCTTGGGGCTGCCTCTCGGGCTTCCGTGCCAGCCGTGTACCCTCATATCTACGCCGTTCCTCCTGTGCTATCTCCACCTGCTTCCATGGTAGGGCCTTGTCCCCCTGCCATTACCTCCTCCCAGGTCCAGGATGTCCTCCACTCCTCTTTCTCCCGGGTCCAAAATGTCCACTCCTTTTTAGCACGCTGCTTGGTCCTTTTATGGTGGGTTGTTCTGTCACGTTCGTCATAACGAGGAGACCAAGGCGCAGCGTGATATGAATACATTCTTCTTTAATGAAAGATTACACTGAACAAACAATACAAAACGACCGTGAAGCTACATATAACGAGTGCTGACATGCAACTAACGATAGACAATAACCCACAAAATACCCAAGGAATATGGCTACCTAAATATGGTCCCCAATCAGAGACAACTATAAACAGCTGCCTCTGATTGGGAACCAATCTAGGCAACCATAGGCATATAAACACCTAGATACACAAAAACCCCTAGACATACAAAACCCCCTAGACAATACAAAAACTACACAAACCACCTTCGTCACACCCTGACCTAACCAAAATAATAAAGAAAACAAAGATAACTAAGGTCAGGGCGTGACAGTAGGGGAAGAGGTAGTTGTTTGGGATATTTATAGATTGGCTATGATGCAGTGATCTGTGAGCTGCTCTGACAGCTGGTGCTTAAAGCTAGTGAGGGAGATATGTGTTTCCAGTTTCAGAGATTTTTGTAGTTCGTTCCAGTCATTGGCAGCAGAGAACTGTTACCTGCTGTAACGCGTGCTATGGGTGGGTGCAGCTATGGTGACCAGCGAGCAGAGATAAGGCGGGACTTTACCTAGCAGGGTCTTGTAGATGAACTGGAGCCAGTGGGTTTGGCGACGAGTATGAAGCGAGGGCCAGCCAACGAGAGCTTACAGGTCGCAGTGGTGGGTAATATATGGGGCTTTGGTGACAAAACGGATGGCACTGTGATAAACTGCATCCAATTTGATGAGTAGGGTGTTGGAGGCTATTTTGTAAATGACATCGCCAAAGTCGAGGATCAGTAGGATAGTCAGTTTTACAAGGTATGAATGAAGTAGTGACGCACAAATTACCTCAACATCCCGCAGCATAATCGCAAAACTTTTAGTTGAGCAACCACTGTACCATGTTCTAGTTTGCACCCTACACCCCTTAATCTCTCCCCTCTGACCTCACCACCCCTGGCTCTCCCTTTCTCCTCTCTCCTGTCCCTTTGCTACTCTCTCCCTCACTAGTGCGAAAGAGGAGCCTGGATCAAAGAGTGTAAAACCCTGGCAGCGATTTCTGGTGATAGATTAGAAATCAGCAGCGGCGCTTTCCTCGTCTTCTTTTCTTCCCACCCTCTTGTCGGCGGTGTGCGCACCCTCCCAAGGTCCTCATAAGTAGCTCAGGTTTTCAAGCCAGTGCTAATTGGTAGCCAGTACCAAGAAATACCAAGTAACAACATCCATGTTGGAACGAGCTCTGAGCTCAGGCTGTTTTAGGTTATGGATGTGCATGTTGGAAAGCAGGGGAGGGTCGGTTGATAAGATCCATTTGTTGTCTTCCTACTGTCTAATAATCCCTTAGCCCTGGTACAATCTGTTGTAAACCGAGGGAGGAGAGGAATGGAGGAGAGGAATTGATTTACAGAAAAGGAGGGCATGCAGAGATTTGAACTCAGATGTGTAGTGGAGACGGGGGTTTGAAAATAAAAAAATAAATGTCAGACTGATGGGGGAAACTGAACTCCCGTCTTTTGCTTACAGCGGACGGGCATGCAGTTTGAATATGAGCAAAGCCCTTCTCATGTTAATCAATGCCATAGCTGTCTTTCATCGTCTCCCCCTCCCTCCTTCCTAACACAAGCCAATCCAAGGCCATGGTCCCCTGACAACTGAAGGGCCCCCTAAAGGCATATTAAAGTGCCATGCTTATTCAATTTTATTGAGATAAATATGCTGTAATGGGAGCAAAAATGCAAGCATGCACACAGGAATACACACCCAGGAATACATGCAGACATGTACATCAGTGACGGTCGGTGACGTTTAAGATGAGGGAAGATTATTATTTTTTTAATAAGCATGGCTTTATAGCGATTACAGCATATTGGATGACTGTCATTCATATTCCATTCACCCACTTCAATGTAAAATCGATAGGTTTAGGCTACTACATACTCAAATTTTCCCTATACCCATCATGAGGTTACTGCAACCTGCAGTGCATTCGGAAAATATTCAGACCCCTCGACTTTCCACATTTTGTTACATTACAGCCTTGTTCTAAAAATGGATTAATTTGTTTTCAACACATAATACCCCATAATGACAAAGCAAAAAAGTTTTTCATTTTTTGTGTGCAAATTTATTACAAAATAATATACAGAAATACCTTATTTACATAACTATTCAGACCTTTTGCTATGAGACATGAAATTGAGCTCTGTTACATCTTGTTTCTATTGATCATCCTTGAGATGTTTCTACAACTTGATTGGGGTCCACCTGTGTTAAATTCAATTGATTGGACATGATTTGGAAAGGCACACATCTGTCTATATAAGGTCCCACAGTTGACAGTGCATGTCAAAGCAAAATCCATGAGGTTGAAGGAATTGTCCGTAGAGCTCGGGGACCGGATTGTGTCGAGGCACGATCTGGGGAAGGGCACCTAAACATTTCTGCAGCATTGAAGGTCCCCAAGAACACAGTGGCCTCCATCATTCCAGAAGCAAGCCACTCTTCAGTAAAAGGCACATGACCGCCTGCATGGAGTTTTCTGAAAGGCAGCTAAAGGACTCATGATATACAAGATTCCCTGTTCTGATGAAACCAAGATTGAACTCTTTGGCCTGAATGCCAAGCGTCACATCTGGAGTAAACCTGGCACCATTCCTACCGTGAAGCATGGTGGTGGCATCACCATACTGTGGGGATGTTTTTCAGCGGTAGGGACTGGAAGACTAGTCAGGATTGAGGGAAAGATGAATGGAGCAACATATAGAGAGATCCTTGATTAAAACCTGCTCCAGAGCACTCAGGACCTCAGACTTGGACGAAGGTTCACCTTCCAACAGGACAACGACCATAAGCACACAGCCAAGACAACACATGAGTATCTGAATGTCCTTGAGTGGCCCAGCCAGAACCCGGACTTGAACCCGATCGAACATCTCTGGAGGGACCTGAAAAAAGCTGTTCAGCGACGCTCCCCATCCAACCTGATAGAACTTGAGGTTCTGCAGAGAAGAATGGGAGAAACTCCCCAAATACAGGTATGCCAAGCTTGTAGTGTCATACCCAAGAAGACACGAGTCTGTAACCGCTTTCAAAGGTGCTTCAACAAAGTACTGAGTAACGGTTCTGAATACTTATGTAAATATGATATTACAGATTTGTATTTTTAATACATTAGCAAACATTTCTAAAAACCTGTTTTCGCTTTGTCATAGATTGATGAGGGGGAAAAAACGATTTCATCCACTTCATCCAGGTTGTAAAGTAATTAAATGTGGAAAATGTCAAGGGGTCTGAATACTTTCCGAATGCACTTTATTCACTGAGGAGTATGGCCCTCCCCTTCCTCCTTTGAGGAGCCTCCAGTGATATACATGCATACACACACAGTCTTGTACAGCTAATCTTGTAGGGACACAATTCAGTCCCATCAAAATCCTATTTTCTCTAACCCCAACCCTAAACCTAACCCTAACCTGTACTCTTACCCCAACCTTAACCCTAACCTTAAGCCAAAATTCTAATCTTAACCCTAACCCTAAACCTAACTCTAGCTCCTAACTCTAACCTAGCTCCTAACCCTAACCCTTAACGTAATTCTTACCCTAACACTAATTCTAACCTTAACCCTAAAACCCCTAGAAATGGCATTTTACCTTGTGGGGACTAACAAAATGTCCCCAGTTGGTCAAATGTTTGTTATTTTACTATTCTTGTGGGGACTTCTGGGACACACACACACACACACACACACACACACACACACACACACACACACACACACACACACACACACACAGCCCCATTGTATCTCTCTCTCTCTCTTAGTCTCTTACTTTGGGTCTCACCTGAAGCTGTGAGCCTAATGATGTTGAAGTTTCAGCCTCGCAGCACAGCTCCATTCCAAGGGAGATCAGACTGCGCGCCAGACAGACTCTGACAGAGGGAGAAGGGGGGGCATACGCCCCTATCACTGGACCCAAGCAGAAAACTACTGGAGTAACTCTCACTAGATCATATTGTGTTTTATCAATGACCTTTACACATGATCATGCAAGTAATTACACACACACACACACACACACACACACCCACACACACTCCACCCACCCCCCACAATCTCCTCTCTACACAAACACTCCCTGGGAACTGAAGCAGGATGGGCCTCCTCTGCTTACTAACTGTTTGACGACCTCATGACTTCATCTGTGGTGCTTTCAGAACGGAGGAGAGGATAGGCGGACCACATTACGTTTCCTCAGTCCTGGCAGCACCGCTTACTCAATAGGTTCTTTGTTCTGGTCTGGCATGCGGCTACAGCATAGGGCTGTCTCAACCATACAGTCCCAGGGAGAGAGGGAGGGAGGACAGGGAGGGAGGGGAAGGAAGGAGGGGGAGAGGGAGGTGAGAGGTAGAGATTGGGGGAAAGAGGGGTGATATAATATCTAGTGGTTTCTAGTACAGTACTTATAGTACAGTATGTTTAGTTTGGTTTCATAACCATTGGTAGCCGACCTTCTCGATTCGGGCTTATGTAGCAAAATTATAAATTGTGTTTTTTACATTGGATAAAAGTACAGAGTCAGAGCTAGAAAATGGTATATCATACACTGCAGTTGAGGAACAATGGGAAGGTAATTCTGCAGGAAGCTAAAGCTAACAAACTAGGTTCAATGTTAGCTAGCTAACATTAGGCTATAACTAGCAATACAAATGAATTTCTGATTTGATTAATATTACTACACATATCATACACTTAACGTTAGCTAGCGAGCCAGCAAGCTAATGTTCGCTAGGAAACTAACAGTACGCTTTAACTTGCAATGAAAACAACTTTCGGACAAAATTAGAAACCTATATCTGAAAATGTAGCTAGACTCTTACCTGTATACATGGATGAACTAGTTCACACTGACCGTGGAGTGTGTAGAAAGTAGCTCATCACTTTTTCCAACTGATCTGTCAATGGTACCTGCTAAATTCAGGACATCAATGTTGTTGACAAAAGTAGCAAAACTTTTGTAGTTCTCAATGTTATCTTTAAAAAACGGCACGGTGGTAAGGACTATCAACCCATAGTGATTATCTCACGTTATAGACAGAAGTATGCTACATGGCAGACCAATCCAAACTCATCTCCCGGCATGTCCAGCCCATCCATTATCTCAGCCAATCATGGCTAGCTGGAAGGTTCCTGTCTTTTTCCGTGGCTAAACCAACTAGGCTCGTAATTTAACTATTTTATTTGTATTTACCGATGGAATACACGTTTGTTATTAAGCCACATGAATGTTCACATGTTCCAGAAGGTATTTCTGCCAATAAACACATTTTGATTAAAAAAAATATATGTTTACGTTCAAATGCCTCTCCTGTGAAGTAGTGACGTGCAACATAAGCCTAGTTTCCTGAAATGAGTTACATTTAGCATTTAGATTAGCTCCTATCATGATTGTGTTGGTACATGATGTTCAGTACAGTCTACAAGTCAACATAGTCCTTATCCACCATTTTAAAGTCATGATCATGTAAACCATAACAGAGCTGTAAGACAAAGCTGTTGTCCTTAGGGAAACAATTTGAGAAGTGCAATGTGTCGGTTGGTCATCCCATCTGTGTGTGTGTGTGTGGAATGTTGGGATTAATGGGAATTTAATGGGCTGATTTAAAGAGTAGGGGAGTTTGGTGGCAGACACATCTCTAGAGCAACGGAGAGGACGATGAGGAGAGGAGGATTTCACAGGCCGTGGTGACAGGATAGGTCACAGAGGAGTAAATCTCATTACTGAGAGGGGACAGCAACAGGAAGCAATACCCCCAAAAAGAGAGGGAGGGAGGGAGGGAGAGAGAAAAAGGGCAGAGGGACAAGGTTGAGAATGATTATGACAGAGAGAGAGAGGAAGGAGTATTAGGGAGAAGGGGGAGAGAGTGATCGAAAATGAAATATTATGTAAGCGACAGAGAAGTAGAATACCAGTGTGAGAAAGTATGGATAATCGTTGAGGTTGATGTAGGAGAGGAAAAAGGATGGTGAGAGCACATCTAGTAACAAGCACTTCCTTTCCCAAAATGCACTATTGTGGTCCCTGCTCAGCTCAGACTTGAACTTAACCTTCTTCTATCTTCTCACTGCACTCCTCCAACTCTTTCCCTCCTCTTTTTTAACCCCCCCCCCTGTCATTTTCTGTCCCTAGCATGGTGACCTGGCTTTGGCTAAGTTGGCTATGTAATCATAGGGAGCCTTGTTCTCTACCCACCTCCCACCTCTCCTCAGACCCAGACTGTGGTTATGTCTGTATGGCCAACATGACAGATCCTTTAATCTCTAATGCTTTCTCTGTCTGCCTGAGACAGTGTAATGACGGGGTCTGCACCTCACCTAGGTGTTTTGGGGACTGAATTACACTCTGTTTACAGTGGTCACTCCCTCCCAGATCACAGGAGGTGAAAATGAACTGGAGATGGTGGTTTAAGTTGTCCAAATATCTGCTGAGTGTAAAAAACATTAGAAACACCATACTAATATTGAGTTGCTACCCATTTTGCCCTCAGAACAGCCTCAATTCGTTGGGGCATGGACTCTTCAAGGTGTTGAAAGCATTTCACAGGGATGTTGGCCCATGTTGACTCCAATGATTCCCACAGTTGTGTCAAGTTGGCTGGATGTCCGTTGGGTGGTGGACCATTCTTTTTTTCTTTTTTTTCATTATTTTTTATAGATTTTCCCACTAATGTACAGAAATTTACCATAGAAAAACAAATGCAAAAGGCCCGAGGTTCAGGGATACATTACGTACAATACTCACATCACAACATACATGCAGTTATGTCATAAGCACATTTAGTAGTTAATGTCCCATTACTGAGCCTCAAACCGTATCCATTTCTCACATCTGTCCTCAAACTCATTTTCCCTAATTCTTAAGAAATAAATAATATTTTACATATCATAGATTTCTTGTATAATGTCTAACCAATCATCTAGTTTCAGAGGATCTCAGTTATACAATTGTCTTGTTATAGCATTTTTACAAGTTGCAAGAAGGATCCTAATCATATACCAATCACATGCCCTTATTTCATCCTGTTCATTTAGACAACAGAGAAAGTCCCAGGGACACCATAGCCCAGGATGTCTTTAATAGTAGAACACACATTATCCCAAAACACATCACATTTTTTGCATTACCAGAAGATATGATAGTGGTTAGCTTCCATGTGTCCACACATTCTCCAACACATTTGTTGCGTACAAAGTTGTTTACTCTTAATTTTAGGTGTAATAAAGAATCGAGTCAGGTTCTTCCAACAGAACTCTTTCCATATCCTTGAATCACTGGTGACCTGTTGTGTTTTACACATGTTCTTCCACTCTTCTTCAGAGGTTACAGTTTTGTATTTTTTCCCCCATTTTCCTTGATGTACAAGGTTGAGTTTTCTTTACTTTACATCAAGCTGTGGTACGATACTGAGATTACCCTAAATGTACTTACCTTATATACACTGCTCAAAAAAATAAAGGGGACACTAAAATAACACATCCTAGATCTGAATGAATGACATATTTTTATTAAATACTTCTTTCTTTACATAGTTTAATGTGCTGACAACAAAATCACACAAAAATTATCAATGGAAATCAAATTTATCAACCCATGGAGGTCTGGATTTGGAGTCACACTCAAAATTAAAGTGGAAAACCACACTACAGGCTGATCCAACTTTGATGTAATGTCCTTAAAACAAGTCAAAATGAGGCTCAGTAGTGTGTGTGGCCTCCACGTGCCTGTATGACCTCCCTACAACGCCTGGGCATGCTCCTGATGAGGTGGCGGATGGTCTCCTGAGGGATCTCCTCCCAGACCTGGACAAAGCATGGAGTGAGACATGATGTCCCAGATGTGCTCAATTGGATTCAGGTCTGGGGAACGGGCGGGCCAGTCCATAGCATCAATGCCTTCCTCTTGCAGGAACTGCTGACACACTCCAGCCACATGAGGTCTAGCATTGTCTTGCATTAGGAGGAACCCAGGGCCAACCGCACCAGCATATGGTCTCACAAGGGGTCTGAGGATCTCATCTCGGTACCTAATGGCAGTCAGGCTACCTCTGGCGAGCACATGGAGGGCTGTGTGGCCCCCCAAAGAAATGCCACCCCACACCATGACTGACCCACCGCCAAACCGGTCATGCTGGAGGATGTTGCAGGCAGCTGAACGTTCTCCACAGCGTCTCCAGACTGTCACGTCTGTAACATGTGCTCTGTGTGAACCTGCTTTCATCTGTGAAGAGCACAGGGTGCAAGTGGCGAATTTGCCAATCTTGGTGTTCTCTGGCAAATGCCAAACGTCCTGCACGGTGTTGGGCTGTAAAGCACAACCCCCACCTGTGGACGTCGGGCCCTCATACCACCCTCATGGAGTCTGTTTCTGACCGTTTGAGAAGACACATGCACATTTGTGGCCTGCTGGAGATCATTTTGCAGGGGTCTGGCAGTGCTCCTCCTGCTCCTCCTTGCACAAAGGCGAAGGTAGCGGTCCTGCTGCTGGGTTGTTGCCCTCCTACGGCCTCCTCCACGTCTCCTGATGTACTGGCCTGTCTCCTGGTAGCGCCTCCATGCTCTGGACACTACGCTGACAGACACAGCAAACCTTCTTGACACAGCTCGCATTGATGTGCCATCCTGGATGAGCTGCACTACCTGAGCCACTTGTGTGGGTTGTAGACTCCGTCTCATGCTACCACTAGAGTGAAAGCACCGCCAGCATTCAAAAATGTCCAAATTGGGCCCAAAGTGTCCATATTTTGTGAGGCCACCATCATGCCTTAACCCTCTTGGGCATGGAGTTCACCAGAGCTTCACAGGTTGCCACTGGAGTCCTCTTCCACACCTCCATGACAACATCACGGAGCTGGTGGATGTTAGAGACCTTGCACCCCTCCACCTTCCGTTTGAGGATGCCCCACAGATGCTCAATAGGGTTTAGGTCTGGAGACATGCTTGGCCAGTCCATCACCTTTACCCTCAGCTTCATTAGCAAGGCAGTGGTTGTCTTGGAGGTGTATTTGTGGTCGTTATCATGTTGGAATACTGCCCTGCGGCCCAGTCTCCGAAGGGAGGGGATCATGCTCTGCTTCAGTATGTCACAGTACATGTTGGCATTCATGGTTCCCTCAATGAACTGTAGCTCCCCAGTGCCGGCAGCACTCATGCAGCCCCAGACCATGACACTCCCGCCACCATGCTTGACTGTAGGCAAGACACACTTGTCTTTGTACTCCTCACCTGGTTGCAGCCACACACGCTTGACACCATCTGAACCAAGTAAGTTTATCTTGGTCTCTTCAGACCACAGGACATGGTTCCAGTAATCCATGCCCTTAGTCTGATTGTCTTCAGCAAACTGTTTGCGGGCTTTCTTGTGCATCATCTTTAAAAGAGGCTTCCTTCTGGAACGACAGCCATGCAGACCAATTTGATGCAGTGTACGGCGTATGGTCTGAGCACTGACGGGCTGACCCCCCCCACCCCTTCAACCTCTGCAGCAATTCTGGCAGCAGTCATACGTCTATTTCCCAAAGACGACCTCTGGATATGACGCTGAGCACGTGCACTCAACTTCTTTGGTCGACCATGGCGAGGCCTGTTCTGAGAGGAACCTGTCCAGTTAAACCGCTGTATGGTCTTGGCCAACGTGCTGCAGCTCAGTTTCAGGGTCTTGGCAATCTTTATGTAGAGTAACAATTATTTTTTTCAGATCCTCAGAGAGTTCTTTGCCATGAGGTGCCATGTTGAACTTTCAGTGACCAGTCAGTATGAGGGAGTGTGAGAGCGATGACACCAAATTTAACACGCCTGCTCCCCATTCACACCTGAGACCTTGTAACACTAACGAGTCACATGACACCGGGGAGGGAAAATTGCTAATTGGGCCCAATTTGGACATTTTCACTTAGGGGTGTACTCACTTTTGTTGCCAGCGGTTTAGAGATTAATGGCTGTGTGTTGAGTTCTTTTGAGGGGACAGCACATTTACACTGTTATACAAGCTGTACACTCACTACTTTACATTGTAGCAAAGTGTCATTTCTTCAGTGTTGTCACATGAAAAGATATACTCAAATATTTACAAAAATGTGAGGGGTGTACTCACTTTTGTGATATACTGTATATACTGTATATATGCTTTACTAATGGCTCTCAAAATTCCCATTTTAATCCATGGGGGAGTTTGGCTGCTTTACCCCCTTTATATAGTAATCCTTTAATTGTAAGTATCTAAAAAATCCTGTTATTCCAAATTGTATGTTGCCTTTAGATCCTGAACTTATAATTTCCCCATTTTCCACAATAGTACACGATGCCGTTATACCCTGATTAACCCACTTTTTAAACCTTTGATCATACGTTCCAGGTTTAATCATCATATGCACACCATCTCATCATCCTAATTCCTCTCTCCAATTTGTGTTTCCAGACCATATCAAACCAAATATCTAACATGAATGTTGTTATTGGGTCCAAAATGCCCTCCATGGTCTTAAATAGTTCCCTATCTCCCACCAAAGTTTGGATTGGCTTTCCTGTTATACTTCTCTCTATATCCTTCCATCTTGCACAGTGATTTTTATCACACCAGTAAACTATGGATCTGAGTTGTGCTACTTATAAATATTATCTCAGGTTGGGTAATGCCCCCCTTCCTTTATTTTTGGGAAGTTGCAATGTGCAATATCTAATCCTAGGTTTCGTACCATCCCAAATAAATCTCAATATCAGTTTGTCCCATACTCTAAATTGACTTTGATGTATTATAATTGGAATAAGTACAACATTCTGGGTACAATATTCATCGTCACTACTTCTATTCTGGAGCTGAAATCCATTGGGAGTATGGACCATCTCTCAGCATCTCTCTTGATATCTAAATGTATATGGTTGGGCTTAATTTTTGGAGAAAGGAAATAGTTAAATGTGAGGATCTGCATTTTATGCACATTCCATTTATATCCAGAATAATGACCATATTCCTCTAATAGATTCATAAGCTTAGGGAAACATGCCTCTGGCTTATTCAAATACACTATGACATCGTCTGCAAATAGTCCAATCATGTGTTCCAAGATCGTGTCAAGGCACAGATCTGGGGAAGGGTACCAAAACATTTCTGCAGCATTGACGGTCCCCAAGATCTCAGTGGCCTCCATCATTCTTAAATGGAAGAAGTTTGGAACCACCAAGACTCTTCCTAGAGCTGGCCGCTCGGCCAAACTGAACAATCGAGGGAGAAGGGCCTTGGTTAGGGAGGTGTGTTGGGTCATTGTCCTGTTAAAAACAAATGATTGTCCCACTGAGCCCAAACCAGATGGAATGGCGTATCGCTGCAGAACGCTGTGGTAGCCATGCTGGTTAAGTGTGCCTTGAATTCTAAATACATCACAGACAGTGTCACCAGCAAAGCACCCAAAAATCTCCAATTTCAACTCCAGACCAAAGGACAGATTTCCACCTGTCTAATGTTCATTGCTCGTGTTTCTTGGCCCAAGCAAGTCTCTTCTTCTTGTTGGTGTCCTTTAGTAGTGGTTTCTTTTCAGCAATTCAACCACGAAGGCCTGATTCTCCCAGTCTTCTCTGAACAGTTTATGTTGAGATGTGTCTGTTACTTGAACTCTGTGAAGCATTTATTTGGGGTGCAATTTCTGAGACTTGTAACTCTAATGAACTTATCCTCTGCAGCAGAGTTAACTCTGGGTCTTCCTTTCCTGATGTTCTTCATGAGAGCCAGTTTCATCATAGCGCTTGATTGTTTTTGCGACTGCAATTGAAGAATCTTTCTTGAAAGTTCTTGAAATTTTCCAGATTGACTGACCTTCATGTCTTAAAGTACTGATGGACTACCATTGTTCTTTGAGTTGTTCTTGCCATAATATGGACTTAGTCTTTTACCAAATAGTGTTATCTTCTTTATACCCCCCTACCTTGTCACAACACAACTGATTGGCTCATGAAGCTGGTTGAGAGAATGCCAAGAGTGTGCAAAGCTGTCATCAAGGCAAAGGGTGGTTACTTTGAAGAATCTCAAATATAAAATATATTTTGATTTGTTTAACACTTTTTTGGTTACTACATGATTCCATATGTGTTATTTCATAGTTTTGATGTCTTCACTATTATTCTACAATGTAGAAAATAGTCAAATAAAGGAAAACCTTTGAACGAGAAGGTGTTCTAAAACTTTTGCCGGTAGTGTATTCTCTATGTCTGTGTTTAATTTGTCTAGTTTGTGGATCTCTTATCTTATATATTGTATTTGTATCTGTTGTTTGCATATTTCACCTTTATCACCTTTAATCTCCTCTATTTGTCATTAATTACCTTAATACTTTCAAAATGAACTGAGTTTTGAATAAGCATCTCCACCCTTTTTTTGTGTTTCTGTTTAAAAGAGCTGGGTTTTTAAAACCTACTTTTCAGTTTTTCATGTTCCAATTGTGATAAATATGTTTACTGGAGGTATATGGCCTGTGCTTTCTCCTTTTTTATTCTTGCAATAACCATACTTCTCTTAATAGGATTGTTCAAACCATTCACATTTAAGGACACCAACCTAATGTCATTCGTCATATGTTACATTATTTTTGTACATCAAGACGGTATTGGAACCCAGGTAATAAAAACATTTAAACCCTGAACATCTGGATACAAAATCTCAATAAAATAGACCTCCAAAAAATGGGTTGCCCAGTGCAGCCCTCCCCACACACACCCTGTGTTGTTCGACGAAAAAAATCCACGCACTTTCTAGCAGTGCGGAGATGGCTGAAAATTCTCCCTCTGCACACTCTAGCTATGACCAGTTTCTGACTCACACCCACTGGTCTTGGTTACTATTCAAAAGAGTCAGTGTTCCATTTGCAAGATTCCCTTCGTTTGTGAGTTTCCAAATAAAACTTTATTGTGGTTAAAGTAAACAGTCGGCCTTAAAATTGTGTCAGTATGTTAGTCGATTGGCCTTAATCCTCATCACCTATGTATCCTTAGAATTAGGTCTCAACTTGAATTCCTGCAATCTGTCCCTTGCTCGTTGTACCGTCTCCTCTCCGCCCCCTCCCACACGCCTTCACGTCAACACTCGTTGTAGTTGTCCCTCACTAGTGATACTGTTGGGCACCTCCTCTCCTCCGGCCGGTACCTCGATAATGAATCAATCCCCTGTTCCTCACGAGCATCCAAGAGGGCGTAGTAGTCGGACGTGTGTTTGTCTTTTCCCGTCTTGTCCCATGGAAATAGTCGGTTTCATCATTTTTTTCCGTCTCACTTTCCACCTACGATCTAAATATACTTTCCTGCAACCCGCCTCACCCAATGTGGTACGGATCTGCTATTTTTCTACGTTATAACTGGAACCCCCATCAGAAGCTAGTCAGCTAACTATCTACTAGCTAGAAGTCACTGCTAGCCACGGCTAGCGATCTTCACCTTTAGCTCGGACACCAGCCAGCTTTAGCTCGGTCAATACCTGACAGTCTGCACAGCGCAATATCGGACTGCTTTTCTCCACCACATCACTGGATTCCTGCCTCAAGCTCTGGGCCATTACACCGGATCATTGCAGCTAGCTAGCTGCAACCGAGTGGCTACCGCTGGCTAACGCCTCTGTCCCGAAGCAAGCACCAGTTAGCCTTGAGCTAGCCTCGAGCTAGGCCCATTTCCCGGCTAGCCGAAGAGCTATACCCGCTAATTCGTGGGCTACAATACCTCTTTTGCCAATTGGACTGGACCCTTTATTGCCGACACGGAGCCCTGCCCATCCATCACGACTGGTCTGCCGACGTAATCGTCCGATGGGATTTCATCAGGCTTTTCCGTTGCGATGTCGCCGAAGACCCATCTGCTAGCCCTGGCCCGCTACCTTTCTGAATCGCCGTGTCTTCAACTCGCCTAGCGTAGTAACCACTACCGAACGTCTCCCGGACTCACCTATGGCTGCTCATTGTACCCTATGATCACTCTGCTACACATGCCTCTCTATAATGTCAATATTCCTTGTCTTCTGTTGTTTCGGTTAGTTATTGTTTTATTTCACTGTAGAGCCCCTAGTTCAGCTCAGCATGCCTTAGATAGCTCTTTAGTCACACACCCGACACATGGGGAGACCTCACCTGGCTTAGCTGGTCACTCAATGCCTAGGCTTACAACCCACTGTACTCACATCCTACCATACCCTTGTCTGTACATTATGCCCTGAATCTATTCTACCACACCCAGAAATCTGCCCCTTTTATTCTCTGTTGCCAACCCTTATCCTACTCCTTATCCTACTCCACCTCTGTTCCTCTGATAATGTAGAGGTTAACCCGGGCTTTGTAGCCCCCAGCATCACCACTATTCCCCAGGCGCTCTCATTTGTTGACTTCTGTAACCGTAAAAGCCTTGGTTTTATGCATGTTAACATCAGAAGCCTCCTCCCTAAGTTTGTTTTATTCACTGCTTTAGCATACTCCGCCAACCCTGATGTCCTAGCTGTGTCTGAATCCTGGCTTAGGAAGGCCACCAAAAATTCTGACATTTCCATCCCCAACAACAACATTAACCGTCAAGATAGAACTGCCGAAGGGGGCAGAGTTCTGTCATACTATTCAGGTCTGTGTCCAAACAGTTCGAGATTCTACTTTAAAAAATTCACCTTTCCAGAAATAAGTCTCTCACTGTTGCCGCTTGTTATAGACCCCCCTCAGCCCCCAGCTGTGCCCTGGACACCATATGTGAATTTATTGCCCCCCATCTATCTTCAGAGTTCGTACTGTTAGGTGACCAAAACTGGGAAATGTTTAGTACCCCGGCCGTCCTACAATCTAAGCTAGATGCCCTCAATCTCACACAAATTATCAAGGAACCTACCAGGTACAACCCTAAATCCGTAAACATGGGCACCCTCATAGATATCATCCTGACCAACTTGGCCTCTAAATACAGCTTTGCTGTCTTCAACCAGGATCTCAGCGATCACTGCCTCATTGCCTGTGTCCGTAATGGGCCCGCGGTCAAACGACCACCCCTCATCACTGTCAACCGCTCCCTAAAACACTTCACCGAGCAGGCCTTTCTAATCGACCTGGCCCGGGTATCCTGGAAGGACATTGACCTCATCCTGTCAGTAGAGGATGCCTGATGGTTCTTTAAAAGTGCTTTCCTCACCATCTAAAATAAGCATGCCCCATTCAAAAAATGTAGAACTAACAACATAACCCTTGGTTCACTCCGGATTTGACTGCCCTTGACCAGCACAAAAACATCCTGTGGCGAACGAATAGCCCCCACGATATGCAACTTTTCAGGGAAGTCAGGAACCAACAGTCAGTTAGGAAAGCTAAGGCTAGTTTTTTCAGACAGAAATTTGCATCCTGTAGCACTAATTCCAAAAAGTTTTGGGACACCGTAAAGTCCATGGAGAATAGGAGCACCTCCTCCCAGCTGCCCACTGCACTGAGACTAGGAAACACTGTCACTACCAATAAACATACGATAATCGAGAATTTCAAGATGCATTTTTCTACGGCTGGCGATGATTTCCACCTGGCTACCCCTACCCCGGCCAACAGCTCTGCACCCCCCGCAGCAACTTGCCCAAGCCCCCCTGCTTCTCCTTAACCCTAATCCAGACAGGTGATGTTCTAAAAGAGCTGCAAAATCTGGATCCATAAAAACCAGCTGTGCTAGACAATCTGGACCCTCTCTTTCTAAAATTATCCGCCAAAATTGTTGCAGACGCTATTACTAGCCTGTTCAACCTCTTTTTCGTATCGTCTGAGATCCCTAAAGATTGGAAAGCTGCCGCGGTCATCCCCCTCTTCAAAGGGGGAGACACTCTAGGTCCAAACTGTTACAGACCTATATCCATCCTGCCTTGCCTTTCTAAAGTCTTCGAAAGCCAAGTTAACAAACAGATCACCAACCATTTCGAATCCCACCGTACCTTCTCAACAATGCAATTAGGTTTCCGAGCTGGTCATGGGTGCAGGGTTCAATTCTCGGCCGACTCTTTTCTCTGTATATCAATGATGTTGCTCTTGCTGCTGGTGATTCTCTGATCCACCTTTATGCAGACGACACCATTCTGTATACATCTGGCCCTTCCTGGGACACTGTGTTAACTAACCTCCAAACGAGCTTCAATGCCATACAACACTCCTTCTGTGGCCTCCAACTGCTCTTAAATGCTAGTAAAACTACATGCTCTTTAACCGATTGCTGCACGCACGTGCCCGCCTGCCTAGCATCACTACTCTGGACGGTTCTGACTTAGAATATGTGGACAACTACAAATACCTAGGTGTCTGGTTAGACTGTAAACTCTCCTTCCAGACTCACATTAAGCGTCTCCAATCCAAAATTAAATCTAGAATAGGCTTCCTATTTTGCAACAAAGCCTCCTTCATTCATGCTGCCAAACATACTAAAACTTACTATCCTACCGATCCTTGACTTCGGCGATGTAATTTACAAAATAGCCTCCAACACTCTACTCAGCAAATTGGAAGTAGTCTATCACAGTGCCATTCATTTTGTGACCAAAGCCCCATATACTACCCACCACTGTGACCTGTATGCTCTTGTTGGCTGGCTACATATTCATAGCTGAACCCACTGGCTCCAGGTCATCTATGTCTTTGCTAGGTAAAGCCCCGCCTTATCTCAGCTCACTGGTCACCATAGCAACACCCACCCGTAGCACACACTCCAGCAGGTATATTTCACTGGTCATGCCCAAAGCCAACACCTCCGTTGGCCACCTTTCCTTCCAGTTCTCTGCAGCCAATGACTGGAACGAATTGCAAAAATCACTGAAGCTGGAGACTCATATCTCCCTCACTAACTTTAAGCATCAGCTATCTGAGCAGCTTACCGATCACTGTACCTGTACACAGCCCATCTGTAAATAGTACACCCAACTACCCTCATCCTCATATTGTTATTTATTTATTTGCTCTTATGCACCCTAGTATTTCTACTTACACATCATCATCTGCACATCTATCACTCCAGTGTTAATGCTAAATTGTAATTATTTTGCCACTATGGCCTTTTTATTGCCTCACCTCCCTAACCTTACTACATTTGCACACACTGTACATGGATTTTTTCTATTGTGTTATTGACAGTACGTTTGTTTATCCTATGTGTAACTCTGTGTTATTGTTTTTGTCGCACTGCTTTGCTTTATCTTGGCCAGGTCGCAGTTGTAAATGAGAACTTGTTCTCAACTGGCCTACCTGGTTAAATTAAGGTGAAATAAACATTTTTTTTTAAATGTCCTGCGCTTCCTCGACCACACTGCTGTTGGCCCCCAAACTCCCAGGGGACTCTCATCTTGTCCATGGGGGATTGAAAGCGTATTCCTTTGTATTGTATTGACAACAACGGATCTAGGGGATAGATCAGCGCTTGGTTTCTGAGCAAGTGCTCTCTGGATCTGAAGAGCTGTGTATGTCAGCAGAGAATGTTTGTTTTTGAGTAGACCTTCTATGAATTGGTACATATCTCGTTAATGCCGTAAATATAGATATTGTTGCGCCTGGACCAGCCCTCAAGATCCATCAGCTTCTCCTGT
This sequence comes from Oncorhynchus mykiss, assembly GCF_057628025.1. NCBI lineage: Eukaryota > Metazoa > Chordata > Actinopteri > Salmoniformes > Salmonidae > Oncorhynchus > Oncorhynchus mykiss. The sequence goes on from NC_143032.1 coordinate 38,114,293, forward strand.
ATTCGTCATTGTTGTTTCCATAACAGGAGTAGAGCTTCGCCAATTTCCATGTTTTGTTCATCCAGCCGTCTCATCCGTTTCTCTGCCCCTTTCAAAGCTGTTCTTGGGGTGTGAATTTCCGCTTTAGTTTCCTGGAGCCTCACTGTAAATTTGTTTTAATTCCGCTAACTCCTTCTTTATGTCCTTCTTCATCCTTGAATCTAGTCAGGTTCCCTCTCATTTCGGTTCTAAGTTTGCGGATTTCTTTGCTAACATTAATCAGCATTTCCTTCGCCGGGTTCCTCTCCATTTCAATTTTGTTGTTGTCATCTTGCCTTGCTTTTTGAGGGCCGTGCATATCTTCATCCATTTCAGCTTTATCCGACTCTTTAACTCATGGGGTGAATTATTTTCAACTGCCCGGGAGCTTGTTTTCTACATGGCCATTCTGTCGCTCGCCAACCAGGACGTCGTGGTGGACCATTCTTGATGAAAAACCCAGCAGTGTTGCAGTTCTTGACACACTCAAACTGGTGCCCCTGGCACTTACTACCATACCCCATTTAAAGGCACTTAAATATTTTGTCCTGCCCATTCACCCTCGGAATGGCACACATACACAATCCATGTCTCAATTGTCTTCAGGCTTAAACATCCTCTTTAACCTGTCTCCTCCTCGTCATCTACATTGATTGATTGATGTGGATTTAACAGGTGACATCACTAAGGTATCATAGTTTTCACCTGGATTCACCTGGTCAGTCTATGTCATGGCAAGAGCACTGTTTATAATGGGGGTTGTGTAGGGTATTGGAAGTTTGGTACCTTTGTAATAAGGATTTCTTTGTGGATTTTTTAATGTGATTTGACGGAGGGACTTCGACTGAAAGAAGCAAGTCTCGAGCTGGGAGGAAAAGTGAGAAAAACGGCATGGTAAATCAACAGATGGCTTTCAAATGATTGTTGTGTCAAGGTAGAGAATGTTGATTCGATTTACCTTGAAGCGTTTTTTCTTTTTCCTTCTGACTTTAGGTGACTGCATGTGTTGAGAGTGTTCAGAAAGTCCTGGTTACCAGGTTGGGGTAGTTTTATGGCTTTGGGCAAGTGGTGCAGAAATCTGTTTGGTCCTGTTTATTTTTATGACGTTTGGCTTGTAGTTTGGAATTCTGATTGTCATGCTCTCCCTGTAAAACGAGGCCGTATGTCTGAATGTGACGGCTGAGAAACGGTAAGCATTAACAGCTGCTGTATCAAAGGTGCCCGGGCATGTTATGCATTTAACTCAAATCCGTCACGCTCGCACACAGCCCCTGATTCAACCTGTAATGTAGACATTGAACAGAAAGCGTCAGACCACAACCAATAAGAAATTACGGACTTTAATTAAAAAGCTGCCATGTCTCAGTAGAATGAAAAGGTTGAATCAACTTTTTGTTGAGCTGTTAAGTATGTAGTTACAGCCAGAATAGATCAAAACTAAGGGAGTGCCGGCCAGGGCAGTGAACTGATCCATACATTGAGTGTAACATCAGAAGAACCATAATAACTATGGCCACTGAGCTGGGGAGAGGGAGAGAGGGTCAAGGAGATGAACCGAGCGATGGATGTTCCACTCCGAGTCTGAGACATTTACCAGTCATCAGAATGAATCGAGAGAGAAAGAGAGAGATTTGTTTTTTTTTGGACTTAGGGGGAAGGAGGAGGGCAGTAGTGGACCCGGGGAGGGCAGTAGTGGACCCGGGGGGGGGGGGGGGGGGGGGGCAATAGTGGACCCGGGGGGGAGGGCAGTAGTGGACCCGGGGTGGAGGGCAGTAGTGGACCTGGGGGGGAGGGCAGTAGTGGACCCGGGGGGAGGGCAGTAGTGGACCCGGGTGGGGGGGCAGTAGTGGACCTGGGGGGGGGGGGGGCAGTAGTGGACCCGGGGGAGTAATATCTGATCCCGCTCATTCCTCAGGTATCAAATGTCAAAAGTTAAATTAGCCTGCTAGCCTCAGATACGAGTTAATATGCATTTAAACGGGGTGAGGGGGTATGGAAGGTGCCGGGACAGTTGGCGAGCAGGTGCCTTTGAAATGTCTACTTATCCCTCTGACTAGTAATTAGCACTGGCTAACTCTCTTAATATTCACACACACACACATTTTTTTTTTTTTATTTTATTTCACCTTTATTTAACCAGGAAGGCTAGTTTGAGAACAAGTTCTCATTTACAACTGCGACCTGGCCAAGATAAAGCAAAGCAGTGCGACACAAACAACAACAGAGTTACACATGGAATAAACAAGCATACAGTCAATAACACAATAGAAAAAAAAGACATGAAGAGGTAAGGCATAGTATAATAGTATAAGGCATAATAGGCCATAGTGGCGAAGTAATTACAATTTAGCAAATTAACACTGGAGGGATAGATGAGCAGATGGTGATGTGCAAGTAGAAATACTAGTGTGCAAAAGAGCAGAAAAGTAAATAAAAACAAAATGGGGATGAGGTAGGTAGATTGGGTGGGCTATTTACAGATGGGCTATGTACAGCTGCAGCGATTGGTTAGCTGCTCAGATAGCTGATGTTTAAAGTTAGTGTGGGAAATATGTCTCCATCTTCAGCGATTTTTACAATTTGTTCCAGTCATTGGCTGCAGAGAACTGGAAGGAAAGGCGGCCAAAGGAGCTGTTGGCTTTGGGGATGACCAGTGAGATTTTCCTGCTGGAGCGTGTGCTACGGTTGGGTGTTGTTATCGTGACCAGTGAGCTGAGATAAGGCGGAGCTTTACCTATCATAGATTTATAGATGACCTGGAGCCAGTGGGTCTGGCAACGAATATGTAGCGAGGGCCAGCCGACTAGAGCATACAGGTCGCAGTGGTGGGTGGTATAAGGGGCTTTGGTGACAAAACGGATGGCACTGTGATAGACTGCATCCAGTTTGCTGAGTAGAGTGTTGGAAGCTATTTTGCAAATGACATCGCCGAAGTCAAGGATCAGTTGGATAGTCAGTTTTACGTTAGTATGTTTGGCAGCGTGAGTGAAGGAGGCTTTGTTGCGAAATAGGAAGCCGATTCTAAATTTAATTTTGGATTGGAGATGTTTAATGTGAGTCTGGAAGGAGAGTTTACAGTCTTGCCAGATACCTAGGTATTTGTAGTTGTTCACATATTCTAAGTCAGAACCGTCCAGAGTAGTGATGCTCGTCGGGCGGGCAAGTGCGGGCAGCGAACGGTTGAAAAGCATGCATTTGGTTTTACTAGCGTTTAAGAACAGTTGGAGGCCACCGAAGGAGTGTTTATGGCATTGAAGCTCGTTTGGAGGTTAGTTAACACAGTGTCACAGGAAGGGCCAGATATGTGCAGAATGGTGTCGTCTGTGTAGAGGTGGATCAGGTAATCACTTGCAGCAAGAGCGACATCGTTGATATATACAGAGAATAGAGTCGGCCCGAGAATCGATTCCTTTGGTACCCCCATAGAGACTGCCAGAGGTCCGGACAACAGGCCCTCTGATTTGACACACTGAACTCTATCTGAGAAGTAGTTGGTGAACCAGGCGGGGCAGTCATTTGAGAAACCAAGGCTGTTGAGTCTGCCGATAAGAATACCGTGATTGACAGAGTCGAAAGCCTTGGCCAGGTCGATGAAGACGGCTGCACAGTCTGTCTTTTATCGATGACGGTTTTGATATCGTTCAGTACCTTGAGCGTGGCTGAGGTGCACCCGTGACCAGCTCAACAAACGGATTGCACAGCAATTCGAAATGGCCAGTGATCTGTTTATTAACTTGGCTTTCGAAGACTTTAGAAAGGCAGGGCAGGATGGATATAGGTCTATAACAGCTTGGGTCTAGTTTCTCCCCCTTTGAAGAGGGGGATGACCGCGGCAGCTTTCCAATCTTTAGGGATCTCGGACGATACAAAAGAGAGGTTGAACAGACTGGTAATAGCGGTTGCAACAATGGTGGCAGATCATTGTAGAAAGAGAGGGTCCAGATTGTCTAGCCCAGCTGATTTGTACGGGTCCAGGTTTTGCAGCTCTTTCAGAACATCTGCTTTCTGGATTTGGGTGAAGGAGAAGCTGGAGAGGCTTGGGCAAGTAGTTGCAGGGGGTACGGAGCTGTTGGCCTTGGTTGGGGTAGTGCGGAGCTGTTGGCCGTGGTTGGGGTAGCCAGGATTTTAGCATGGCCAGCCGTAGAGATGCTTATTGAAATTCTCGATTATCGTAGATGTATCGGTGGTGACAGTGTTACCTAGGAGGTGCTCTTGTTCTCATGGACTTTACAGTGTCCCAAAACGTTTTGGAGTTAGTGCTACAGGCTGGCGTGGTTACACGTGGTCTGCGGTTGTGAAGCCGGTTGGACATACTGCCAAATTCTCTAAAACAATGTTAGAGGCGGCTTATGGTAGAAAAATTAATATTGAATTATCTGGTGATAGTTCTGGTGGATATTCCTGCATTCAGCATGCCAATTGCACACTCCCTCAACTTGAGACATCTGTGGCATTGTGTTGTGAGACAAAACTGCACATTTTAGAGTGGCTTTTTATTGTCCCCAGCACAAGGTGAACCTGTGTAATGATCATTCTGTTTAATCTGCTTCTTGATATGCCACACCTGTATGGATTATCTTGGCAAAGGAGAAATGCTTAATAACAAGGATGTAAACAACATTTGAGAGAAATAAGCTTTTTGTGTATATGGAACATTTCTGGGATCTTTTATTTCAGCTCATGAAACATGGAACCCAAACCTTATTTTTTTTTTTTCAGTTTAAATGAATATAGTGGAAATTGCCTTTGTTATTGCCTTTGTGGTTTTGAGCACTGATCAAATGCATCTCCTGGGTTTGATCCTTAAAAGAAAATGAGCCAAGGTGCCCTTTGACTGAAATTCTTAAACGTTCTAAAAGGCATGGATACCCATGGCCCAAACCATCACTGTGCATTTTAGCCAGTGCTTGTAGCTCTTTGACTAGAACATCACTGCTTCTTCACAATGTGCTCCTGATGAAATGGGTTGAGGGGCTGTAGAGAGTGCTCCGTGCCCCAACGGTGGGCCTGCATCAGGCCCCTGATGTGTGAAAGGTAGTCAGTGGGGATTGGAGTGGGGTTAGGCACAGCCCTGCTGTGAGGCTGATTTGAGCACAGAGAGCACAGAGACAAGGTAAAGTGGAAGAAGCCTAGCTTTCTTTTGATTCCTCCCCTCTATTCCCTCTGCCTTCTAGGCCAGGGTTTCCCAAACTCTGTCTTGGGACCCCCATGGGTGCACATTTTTTGGGCGGGGCAGGACTGAGTATGGGAAACCCTGCTCTAGGCTATGGCCTGTGACTGAAAGCCAGGGGCCCCTGGTAGGGCCCCAGAAGAACCCCAGCGCCAGAGTGTGGGACTCCAGGCAGGGGAGATGGGGGGGTGCTGGGGGATTGGGGCGGTGCGCCACAAAGCCAAATTGAGACATGGGAGCCGTCAAAAATTACCCTAGATGAATATTGAGGAGAGCAGCAGTTGGGGCTGTGGGGGAAATCAGAGGCTGACAACGGGTTGCCAGTGTGGAGCAGGAATCATCCCGACTTGCCCACCGCTTCTCACTGTAATTACTCCAAGCATCACTCACAGTGCCCGTATTTAAATAATGCGGCACTATGGGACCACTCTGCAGAGAGAAGAAATAAGACAAGGACTAAAAGTTACAGAGGGAACTCTGGCGTATTGCGCAATTGCACACTTTTGTGTGGTTTCCACATTGATTTTATAGATTGGTAATTGTCTACTTTTCTCTGTTGGTATCCTGAAAATAAATATGATCGAAGTTATATTCATACATCTATGATTTGTGATTGATAAATGGGAAGATGGCCAATAGTCTATTGTCCATGATGCTACAGATCATGGCTTGGGAGGTTAAGAGAACAGGTTGTTATCTGATGTTGTGCTAGTGTCGTGACATTCGACAATGACCCGTTTCCATGTGAAAGACACTTGAAAAAGTTCCGTTAAGACTCAGTCACCTTTAACACAATACACAACTGAACTCTGTTGTGGGAGATGCCACTGAAGCTCCCTCAGCAGGGGTTAAAAGGAAACATTCTTGCAAAAACCTGCATCCTATAGGACAGCTAGCCAAGAAGTTGATCAGAAAAACACAGACAATTGCACTTATCCATGCTGATCACTTCTCTTGTTGTGTTTGCGATTCCTCCTCTCGTGGAGTTTGAAGGTTCTCTCTCACTCTCTTTCTCCTTTCAGCCTGTTCTGCTAATCGTAAATTATTCCCTCCGTCTATAGATAGCGCAGGTGCCAGGTACAGCAAGCTCTCCCTAAGCCGTTTGGAGAGGTAGCTGCTGCGCTCTTATTAAACCCTAGCCAGCTGCTGTAATTTCTCCTCCTTTCATTGTTAATTGGGTAGTCTTGAGTCTTTTTGCCGGGAGTTGATTTACAAGAGAAAGAAAAAAGATGCTAGAAAGAAAGATTATTGCACAGGAGGAGAGGAGCTTTGAAGAAGCGTTTTGTGTTTTCCGTCTGCATCCTCCACTCCTCTCCCCCTTCCTCCAGCCAAACCCCATCACCACGCCACCGACAACATGACTTGCAAAAATGTGCAGGTGGAGGAGAAAAGTTGTGTTGCTGCTGGCACTTGTTCAGAGGCACAACGAATGACACCTCCTTAATGATAAAGGTTCCGCCCAACAAAGCCGGTTCAGTGTGTAGAATGTGCAACAATGTGCAAATGCCCCTTCGTGATCCTCTGACTGAAACACATGTAGTAGCGTAAGGCGGAAGAGACTACTAAAATCATCTTGTCTGTAGGGTACCAAGTCAAATGTCTGAGAGGCTGGAGCAGATTGGCACTCCAACCCTTGTTATACACAACGGCTGCTGCCTTTGAGAAACACTAACTCCCTCCGAAGCAGACAGGCTTTTTGTCTTCTCTCCCTCTCATTACTTTGAATTAGCCAGGCACCCTTAACTTCAGCCCCCTTGTCCCAGGGCCCAACTCTCTATATCTCTCTCTCTTTCCCCTCCTCAAAGGAATTGGCTCCTCTCCACTCCATACCTCATTATAATTTAATTTTGTCATTTGTTGCATGAGTTCCCTCCTCCTTTATGCTCGGCCATTAAAGGCCCTCCCCTGCTCAGGCATGGGGCTTCTCTAAAGGTATCCAGAGCAGCCTTTTACATTGAACGGCCCCAGAATAAAAAGGGGAGAAACCTGGGCATTAGGATTTAATGACCGGCTGGCTGGGCGAGAAAGAGAGATCGAGAGAGAGAGAAAGTGAAATAGAAAGTGAGAGCATGTGAAAATGAAGAATGAGAGAGGAAGAGGAAAAAGTGAGTGAGAAGGTGGGTAGAGAGAGCACTAGGCTCCATTATAGTGGCAGGGAAAGCCCCTGAAATACTAGCGTGCGCTCTGATCAGGACGGCAGTGAGCACAATTACCTTCTTTTCAAATCCTTCAGTGACACTGCAGGAGGAAGGAGGACTTTGAAACTTGAAAGGTAGGAGCTCACTTTCAACCTCAAACGCGAGCAGGAAAGGGCTCTGAAATTTGTTCAGTGCTCCCCATCCACCATTAGCTTGTTTCTTCCTCTCGCCTCCAGGCATTTAAGCGCTTTTTGAAAAGATGTTAAGAAATTCAATCACCATAGAGAGACCAGGACAGTTCTTTTTTCATTTTTTTTGTGTGTGAGGCATGCTTCCCCTTGGTCCACTGAGGACCGGCTTGCTGCTTTGTGTTGTTGGTGAATAGACCTGTGAATCGGTGGAGGAGAAGAGGACGGGATGGGGGCAACGATGGGAAAAGGGGGGGGGGGGGGGGGGGGATGAAAGAGGAATGAAAAATGAGGGAAGGAAGAAAGAGAAAAATCCAAAAGGGTCTGTTTGAGGCTGATGATGGTCAGGGTTGGAGAGGTGCTCCTGAAGTTCAGGCTTTTCAAAGTGTTTGCAGACACCTGTGTCCTCCACATCAGAGCAAGAGCACTCAGTGCCACCGCAATGGGTGAGAACGCTGACTGGAAAGCCTCTGAGCTAAATTGTATGCTCCAATCTTTTTTTTGCTTTACATTAACTTTACAGAGTACCAGGACATTTTAGCCCAAAATCTGGTTGCCTCTGCCAGGAGGCTGAATCTTGGCCGCAAGTGGATCTTCCAGCAAGACAACTAACCTCAAGCACACATCAAAATTCACAAAGAAATTGTTCACTGACCACAAAATCAACATTTTGCAATGGCCCTCTCAGTCTCTGGGTTTGAACTCCTTTGAAAACCTGTGGTTTGAATTGAAGAGGTCAGTCCATAAGCGCAGATGAAGGATATCAAGGATCTGAAAAGATTCTGAATGGAAGAATGGTCTAAGGTCCCTCCCAATGTGTTCTCCAATCCCTTAAAACATTTAAGAAAAAGGCTCAGTGCCGTTATCCTCGCAAGGTGAGGCATTGAAAACAGGGGTGCCAATAATTTTAACCCATATCTTTTTGAGAAGACAAGAATATTACTTGTTTAACAAAATCGCTTTCTCTGAGCAATTGCATTAGAATAAAATAATATAATTTCCTCTTTTTTTGAGCATTCAATATAGTTAGGTATTTGTATTATTTATTTTATACAGTCTATTGCTTATTTTTATCAAGTGTGGCGTTTTGGACCTGATTGTAAGAATCATTATCAGTAAACTGCACACATGAAGCTCAGAAGGGTTAAAATAAAGTCAAATAAAATATAGCCAAGTTTTCCAGACATTTTGGTTGGATGACATTAGAACGGGATGTAAATATAATAAGCCTTGGAGTATTCCTCCTCTTTCAGCATCACCATTCAAGTGTTAGTTGTTAAACCATTTAAGGTGTTACAGTTGAAGTTGGAAGTTTACACACACTTAAGTTGGCGTCATTAAAACTTGTTTTTCAACCACTCCACAAATTTCTTGTTAACAAACTATAGTTTAGGCAAGTCAGTCAGGGCATCTACTTTGTGCATGACACAAGTAATTTTTCCAACAACTGTTTACAGACAGATTATTTCACTTATAATTCACTGTATCACAATTCCAGTGGGTCAGAAGTTTACATACACTAAGTTGACTGTGCCTTTAAACAGCTTAGAAAATTCAAAAAAATCATGTCATGGCTTTACAAGCTTCTGATAGGCTAATTGACATCATTTGAGTCAATTGGAGGTGTACCTTTGGAAGTGTTTCAAGGCCTACCTTCAAACTCAGTGCCTCTTTGCTTGACATCATGGGAAAATCAAAAGAAATCAGCCAAGATCTCAGAAAAACAATTGTAGACCTCCACAAGTCTGGTTTATCCTTGGGAACAATTTCCAAACGCCTGAAGGTACCATGTTCATCTGTACAAACAATAGTACGCAAGTATAAACACCATGGGACCACGCAGCCGTCATACCGCTCAGGAAGGAGACACGTTCTGTCTCCTAGAGATGAACGTACTTTGGTGCGAAAAGTGCAAATCAATCCCAGAACAACAGCAAAGGACCTTGTGAAGATGCTGGAGGAAACAGGTACAAAAGTATCTATATCCACAGTAAAACAAGTTCTATATCGACATAACCTGAAAGGCCGCTCAGCAAGGAAGAAGCAACTGCTCGAAAACCGCCATAAAAAAGCCAGACTACGGTTTGCAACTTGCACATGGGGACAAAGATCATATTTTTGGAGAAATGTCTCCAAAAATAGAACTGTTTGGCCATAATGACCATCGTTATGTTTGGAGGAAAAAGGGGGTGAGGCTTGCAATCCAAAGAACACCATCCCAACCGTGAGGCATGGGGGTGGCAGCATCAAGTTGTGGTGGTGCTTTGCTGCAGGAGGAACTGGTGCACTTCACAAAATAGATGGCATCATGAGGTAGGAAAATGATGTGGATATATTGAAGCAACATCTCAAGAGATGAGCGAGGAAGTTAAAGCTTGGTCGCAAATGGGTCTTCCAAATGACCCCAAGCAGACTTCCAAAGTTGTGGCAAAATGGCTTAAGGACAACAAAGTCAAGGTATTTTTTATTTTATTTTTTATTTTACCTTTATTTAACCAGGCAAGTCAGTTAAGAACAAATTCTTATTTTCAATGACGGCCTGGGAACAGTGGGTTACTGCCTGTTCAGGGGCAGAACGACAGATTTGTACCTAGTCAGCTCGGGGGTTTGAACTCACAACCTTCCGGTTACTAGTCCAACGCTCTAACCACTAGGCTACCCTGCCGCCCCTCTATTGGAGTGGCCATCACAAAGCCCTGACCTCAATCTTATAAAAAAATTGTAGGGAGAACAGAAAAGGCGTGTGCGAGCAAGGAGGCCTACAAACCTGACTCAGTTACATCAGCTCTGTCAAGAAGAATGGGCCAAAATTCACCCAACTTATTGTGGGAAGCTTGTGGAAGGCTGCCCGAAACATTTGACCCAAGTTAAACAATTTATAGGCAATGCTACCAAGTACTAATTGAGTGTATGTAAACTTCTGACTCACTGGGAATGTGATGAAAGAAATAAAAGCTGAAATAAATCATTCTCTCTAGAATTATTCTGACATTTCAGTCTCAGGGTCAGGGCAGGCAGAGCGATAAAAAATGGGAAGGGCTAGAAAACAGGAGCAAGAAACAAACACTGGTAGGTTTCACAAACAAAACGAAGTGGCAACAGACAAACAGAGAACACAGGTAAAAATACACAGGGGATAATGGGGAAGATGGGTGACACCTGGAGGGGGGTGGAGACGAGCACAAAGACTGGTGAGTCAGATCAGGGTGTGACAGGTATATACTGAAAAAATAGACACCCTTAAGGTGGTATACGGAAGAATGATGAACCCCCCTGACTCAGTTCACCATGGCGAAATAGAGGGAGGAGGGGAATGGCGTGACACTGGTTTGATTTTACTATTATCTGCTTGACATCTCAGAGACATGAGTGAACAGGGCTGGATTTCACTGAGAGAGAAATAGATAGAGAGGTGGAGGGAGGGAGAGAAAGAGAGACACCCAACTGGGGAGAGGGGAAGAAGCCAAAGAGAAAGATAGGAATGTAGTGTAATAATATCTTTGGGAATAATGACCACAGTATTTTGTCTCTAGAAAGAGTTCATATACACTGTTTAGCTGGGCTTGTGGGAGTTTGGCTTCACTTGCAAAAGTCCAAAGATTATTGCTACAAGCACATTGTGTATGTCAAATCTATGGAACTCATACATAAATAAACTAGAACAAGAACCAGAAACTTATCCTGGGTCTACTATAGATGCAAGGTCTTATTCCTGGCCTCTGCACTGTGTTTGCTGGATGAGTATTCAGTACACTCCTCTCAGCAGCACTATCCTTTGCTCTATTGGCTCCCAGCACAGTTTACAGTCGCGACTTCCTTCCTTAAATCCAATTCGTGCGAGAACATGAACCCAGAGTCTGAAATCCCTTTATGTTAATATTGCGCTTTGCCAGAGAAGACCCTATTAATCCAGCTTTAACAGCATAAATGCCATTATTCCCTTAATAAGATCAGGGGCTGTGCAGTATAGGATTAAATACTTATATCATAACTGACACTGTCAGTTCCTGCGGATGAGAGCGTGAGCCTCTGCTCTCTCACTGGCTTGTCAGTTCCGCGTTAAGACTCGTGGAATTTGCTGCTCCGAGCGCCGTGGCGCCATTCGGGGCATGGCTGGGCCCTAACGCAGGTAATGGATGTGGGAGAGTGAGAGGAATAAATGACAGACCCGTGGGTCTCTCTCTTTCTCTCTTCTCTCTCTTTCTCTCTCTTTTCGTGCCACTCTCTCGCTACTGTAGCGGCCAACTCGGGGTGCTCGGGGTAGCGCTCTTTAATCGAGCCCTCTCTTCTCCTCTTAATTGGCTTTTGGAGGGCTGCAGTTTTCCGCTGCCTGCAGTTCATAGGGGGGCCTTGCAGTGCTAGGCTGGTAAGTGCTACAGAACCTTTGGCACCGGCACCGCGGCACTCTGCCAGGGCCCTCAGTGAGACATTTAAAAGTGAGAGACGGAGAGAGAGAGACAGAAACAGGCTGTGGGTAATGGGCACTGGACCGTGCTGATCATCAACAACCACAGTGAAATTAGAATCAACCAGGAACTTGGACCAGGGGAGATTTCCCAGCAGCGTCTAATGAAGTGAATCTGTTGCTCAGTTAGGATAAACTTGGTGGACTCTGGATCTGGTAGAGGAATATTGATAGAATCGTATGTAACTGAATCACACTGCCTCCGCAATAGCTCTGAATTGCACAAGGCTAGAGCTGCCAGTGTAAAACTTTCAATCGTACAAAGCATTTACCTACAAATATTCAGCTCTAATAATTTATCATAATCATACTATAGGTTCTGATGACAGGAATAATCTCAGACCAGAATTTTTTTGTCCAGAGTATCTGCTCTTTAGGGACTACTCCTAATAAGTCTGTACAGTATCACCCACCAGGTCAGGGGCCAGGCGACCCCATGAAGGCCAGGGTCAGTGTTTAGGTCAAACTCAAGTCTTTCCAAAGCAGATCAGCCCTTGAACTCTCTTCACTTTTATCCCCACAAAATCTGCCCAGCACACTAGGGATAGCTTCTCAGGGGAACTCTCCTTTCCGTCTCTCCATTTCTCCTCTTAATTTCTCTCCTTCACCCTGAGAGAGAAAGAGAGCGAGAGATTACTCTGGAAGACGGGGGGTTGAGGAGGAGGAAGAGGAAGGGGGGGGGGGGGGGGTTGATACTACCCATGAGGCTGGTTAATGGGCAGTTTGGAATGCAGGCGAGAAGACCCGGTTGCCTTCTCCATGGGAATCCATTTATTTTATAAAAAGAACAGAGCTGCCTTTAAGATCTGACTTGTGGGAATCGCTCCCCCTCTGACTGTGGCCACGATGCAGGGGGTTGGGTTCGTCTAGTTGGTGAGAGCACCAGAGATGAGTCCTATTGGATGTATCTGACTGCTGCTTGAGAACTCAAAAGTTCAGATGGCTCCTATGGAGGCTAAACCCAGGTGGATTTGCATATTTGGTTGGTTGCAGGTGTACAAAACAAATCGTACTGCCCCTCACAGGAGTATGCTACGTGATCTTACTTCTTTCCCATGTCCATGGGTGTCTTGTCTTGTGTTTGTGTGTGTGCATACTCTGAGAGGTAAAGAATTTCCCTTTGTCGGCAGCAGCCGTAAGTCTCTGTTATGATTCTACTGACAGTGAAACCACTGTCACAACCAAATGGATTTCTGGTTGTGAAGAATTAAGCAGCCTTTCGGCTCAGTATCTTACAGTATATTTCAATGTACCGAGATCTATGCTGTATCGTCAGTAAATATGGACTCCTATTTTTACCCAAATATATAATTTCACCCTCTCTCTCCCCCCTGTTCCCTTAAAGAAGATGAGCGATTGGGCACGCAGTACCACCACCACCGCGAGAGGCGCAACGCCATCAGCACCCAGGCCTCCACGCCTGGCACCCCTGGAAGCAAGCTGGGTGAGGAGTCCTCCACGTCCACAGAAGAGCGCCCCCCACTGGTAAAGAAAGAGCTGCACAGCTCACTGCCCCACCTGGCGGACCACGGCCTGCCCTATCGCGGAACACTGTTTGCCATGGATCCCCGCAACGGATACCTGGATTCCCACTACGGTGAGTACATAAAAAAAATTGTTTATGGAGTCAAAAGTAGTGGGTACATAGCTAGTTTGTGTCAGCAGGGCTTTAGGTCATCAGACAACTTGAATTGCCTCAGTGATTTAGTAAATTGATGGATAATTACATAAAACCTAACATACAATATTTTCGGGGGTTAAGATAGAAAATTTGGCCTTGTTCTATGTATATTTATGAACAATATACTGTAATTTGAGTGAGGCGGCAGGCTCAAGGACTTGCATGTAGACCCACCCCCCCACCCCCCAACAGTGGCACCAAGGTTCTCTCTGTACAGTAATAGGTAAAAGGCAGGGCTGCTAGTCGCTTGATTAGGCCTGACGGATCAGCTGCTTTCTCTACCTCTCTCCCTTCCTCCCTCTCCTTTTCTCTCTCCCTAATCCTGTCTCTCTCTTTTGCTCGCTCTCTGGGAAGTTAGTATGTGGAGCGTTCAGCGTAGCTTCTTAATTCTCTCATTAGGGGCCTGCCTGAGCACAGTACTCCACTTTCACTCATCAACACACACATCAAAGCCCCAACACAACACTGCACTGCACAGTCAAACCACTCTCACTACCCCCTCGTCTCCCTTCTCTCTCTCACTGGGATGGAGAGAGTGTGGGGAAGGGGGAGGAATAGAGGAGTGAGGGTGATAGAGTGAGGTAGAAAGATACTGTTGATATGAAAAGAGAAGGGAGGAACATGAGGTTTGAGGGAGAGGGAGAGTATGATAGAAAAATAAAATATTAGAGAGAGAGAGAGGAGTGAAGGAGCCGTGGTTAGAGAGAGAGTGAGAGAGGGAAATAGAACAAAGGAATAAGAGAAAGATGCAGTTATAGAATGAGAGACAGATGAGTGGAGAGCGAGGGGGGGGTGTTTAGGAGGTCAATTTCGTGCATGTGCGTGGCCTCCGGACAAGGATTTGATGTGATGGCCTGTTTAGTTTCGCTAAATTGCCTGCGAATTGAGCCTGACCGAGTAGTTTTAATCTGTAGGCTGTAATGAAAAGGTCTCTCTCTCCCTGGCTCCGGCTTTGGTCCTTTAAAGTAGCTATATGTATTTAGTTCATTAGCCGGCATCTCCTTTGTACGCACTGGTGCGTACATCCACCACAAAGCTACAGTACTAATGGGAAAGGTTACTTAAATTCGGGCCCAGGGTCTGTTCTTTGGCATAGCCGACAGGATCCTCGCAAGCAGAACATTACTGTCGATTACAGCCCGGTCTTAGCTCAGCATGACTGCCTGTGTGTGTGTGTGTGTGTGTGTGTGTGTGTGTGTGTGTGTGTGTGTGTGTGTGTGTGTGTGTGTGTGTGTGTGAGAGAGAGAGAAAGTGTGTGTGTGTGTGAGCACTGGTGGTAGAAGGTTCCAGACCACTGAAGCCAAGGGAAACTAGGGGCCGTGGTTGGGGTGGCTTGTGGTTGGGGGTCACACTAAGGGGTGGTAGTGCCTCGGGGTAGTGCTTAAAAGTCACAGTCAAATGGAGAGTTCAGAAGCAGTAAGAAAAGTCAAAGGGGCCATAGAGCCTGAAAGCGCTCCATTCTTTCTGCAGAACAGGCAGTGGATGGAGAGAGTCATACCGCTATTGGGGCGCACTGTCTTCCGTTTCTCTCTCTCTCTCTCTCTCTCTCTCTCTCTCTCTCTCTCTCTCTCTCTCTCTCTCTCTCTCTCTCTCTCTCTCTCTCTCTCTCTCTCTCTCTCTCTCTCTCTCTCTCTCTCTCTCTCTCTCTCTCTCTCTCTCTCTCTCTCTCTGTGACTCAGATAATGATGAAATATTAATTCCATTCCAATGTTTTACCAGAGGCTATATTTAACAGAATTTAGATGCCTAATGGAGCACATGCTGAAATGCCAAGGCAGTTTTCCTCTGAGGGTGGAGTGTGCTGTAAATGGATGTCGTTGGAACGTGCCCTCACCCTGACTCAGTTCAGAAAGAGTTACGACCAGAGGTGAGAGAAAGGAGCAGGCCGGGGGCTGTGTAAAATGGCTTCCTCTGGTACCAGGTGTGGGGAACACGAGGTGTCCCTGAAGGCGCCTGCCGGTCGGCCGGTCCCATTCTGTCTGATTGGCCCAAGCTCCAGGCCCCTAGGCTCCTAATCCGCCGAATGCCCCTTTGAACACGAAGCCCCATGGCTCCACCACTGCTACCCCCAGAGGCTGGGAAGTGTGAAGAACATTGATCCCTGTGCTTGGTTGAGCACCCCCTTCCCGCCCATCCTTCCATGGTTTCACTCCACCAACACTCCCCTCTCCCTGGGGTCTCTGACTGACTATCACCTTCCTAAATGTATCCCAGGTGTGTGTTGTGCATGTGAGGGTGATGGAGAGGGAGTCCTGGGTCTTTGTGCTGTGCTTGCAGAGTGCGGGGCGCTACACGACCTGGCCACGGCTGACAGCCAGGTAAATGTGATTACTCTTCCCGCTGGTGTGTTGTCAGTGCTTAATGCAGCTAAACACGCCGGCACCTGCAGCCTCAAGCGCACTTGGACTGCTGGGTTGTCATGGTTGTCGCTGTGGCGGCGATGAGGTAGAAGAGTGGGGGGACAGCCCATTCTGTGCTCTATCCCACTCCCCTAAGGACTCTGTGTTTATTCTCACCTGTACACCCACTTGCGCACATCAAGGAGGAGGCATTAAGAAAAAAATAGCCCCTATTACGTGCATTAGCTAAATCGCAGTGATGCATAGAGTCTAAGACTCTTTTCTTGGGCCAACACTGGATAAGTGTCCATATCCCGCTTACCACAATACTAATACGTGGGTGGAGCTTTTGCTTGGATAAGGAGGAGGAAGCTTTGGGGAGGAGGATGAATGAGAAACTTGAGTTTTTAAAGATTTGTGTATTGCGAAGGAGATGTGTATTGTGAAGGCGTTACCATGGCGGCACTAGCGACATCTGTTTACATTGTGGGCTTATTAGCTGGTCAATGGTCCTCAGCAACAGTGGAACACTTGCTGGAGTTCCGTCTGTTGTCTCCGCTTACTCTCTCCACCGGGATCCCTCTTCTTCCTCCAAGTGTTTGTCTTATTCTTAAACACTTTTTCTTCCTTCCCCAGCCAGTCAAAACATGTCCCGTTACGGGATTGTAAGCACATTCTCTTCAATGGACAGCTTTCTTATGTTTCTTTCCAATCCTAGCAGTATTGAAACATCAGAAAAAAAAAATGTCAAAGGAAGGCGACTGGGGAGGGTGGGAAAATCACTAAGCTTTTACCCACCCTCTCACCCTCCCCAGCACTAAGTATGTTGGTTGGTTCCTCAATGACCAAGGCTGCTTGGTGGTTGTGTGTGTCTGTGATGACACAGTAGTAGGTCATTATGTGGACCGAGACAGACTTTTATAGCTGAAGTATACGTGGGCCTATATCAGCCTTATACAGTCTGTCATCTGCAGACTGATGGAATCAAGATCAAGATCCTAGGCCAAGCACCACCAGCTGGTAATCCTCAGACCAAAACCTTGGTCATGTCTCACCTCTGAGACCTCTTAGACCAGGTCTGCTAAAGCCATAGCAAGGTGGAAGTAGAGTACAAATTGATGGCTGGTCTAGTGGATGGTTTGGATACCATCAGGCTATATCCCTTAAAACCTTGCTCTTTTTGGCCAAAGCTCTGACAGAAGTGACCATTACCTGGGATTGTGGGGAGCCAGCCAGCTCTCAACCAGACCCAGGGCGTATGGATAGGGGGGTGGGATGATCTCCAGCTCCAGACAGGGGTTAAGTTAATTCAGGTCTACTGGTCCGTAACATGGCAAGTACTGGGTCCACGTCAATCTGTCTGCCTCTTTATCAAACTACAGCAGCTGATCAGTGAACTGAATGAGCTGGCTGTCACAAAGTTAACGACTGCATTACTGCTCTCCCTGATTCAGAGTCAGAAGTATAGGCCCTACAGGAACTATAGGAAAGATTTCCTGACACAGAAAAAAGTTGTGAAAATAACCCACACTGGAAAAGTACTTTATAAAGCATTTCCTCGCTCAAGGAGGCCAACTTTCTGGGTTCCACATTGGTTCCTTGTCACGGGTTTTGGCAAAACAGTTTCAAGCACTCCTCCCCACAGCAATTATAATACTGAGGAGTGGGGGTGGTGGCGGGGATGCACTGGGAGACATGTACCCATTTCAAGAACAATTGGGGGGGGGGGGGGGGAAGAAACCCGTGGGGAACCCGGGGGCCACCCTACAGTACAGGCCACGGAAAGGAATCTCTTCCATCCACCTCCTTTGATTATGAAAGAGAAACATGGCTGGGCAGTCCGCAGTCCAGCGCACCAGGGATAATCGCTGTGATCCCCTTTTATACAGCTTATTACAGGAATCTCACAGTATAATGCGGGTAAAGTTTGAAGTGGTCAAAGAAAGACACTTTCGCTCTTAAGTGAAGGTCAGGCTTTCTTGCATTTACTCTTAGTACCACAGAGCCCGAGAACGTGCGTGAATTGCATTTTTTAACAATAATGTTGTTAATAATATTGTTACAATAGCAATATTCATTTGGAGTGGCTCAAAAAGAATGAGAAATATCTTAACAAATGAGTACTCTGCGTTTCTTTATATCATTCATGCAACATCTGTCTGTGTTTTGAACCCCCTTGTCAAATTAAGAATGGCTAATCGGTCAGAAAACGCGCAGAGGCATCACATGCCTAAAACAATAGGCGTGCTTTGAAGTGGCGAAGGCTTAAAAAATAGACTTGCAGCATGTTTCTCTGACTGTCCGTAAGGATACGTCACCACGACAACTAACATCAACAAACACACCACCAACCACAACAATAATACCATTCAACATAATGTCCATAAAGACGTGAGTGCAGGCAGGAACAACATGAGGCTCATGGGTCTTCTCTTCCTATTCCTGATGGTTTTTAAACCATGACATCTTGAGCCTTTTCTTTTCTCTCCCTCCTGAAGTGTTGAGTGGGAATAAGAAGCAGGATAATCACCCGGTGTGGAGTGGGACAGTCACACTCATTTCATGCCTGCCTATATGTTTGTTCACTGTAAGCAAATCTCACCGCCCGGCCTTGTAGCGCAGCGATTTGTGTCCCTCTTTTCATAGAGTTAGCACCCTTATCCCTTCAACCAACCCCCAACGCCTCCCTCCCTCCCCCCTCTCCTCTCTTCTTCTCTCTGGAGGATGGACTGTACCTATTATTCTATAGGAGGAGGGGGCTGAGACATGCTGGGTAATTAACATGTTTCCTCTCAGCTCCGTTACAGGCTGGAGCAACTAAGTAGACTAGAGTACATCCTCTTGTCCATACCACAGGGTAGAGACTTAAAAAGAGAGAGAGAGAGGGAGAGAAAAAGAGGCAGAGAGTAAGAGATAGACAGAAAGTGAGAGAAATTAGAGAGAAAGAGGACTGGAGAAAGGGAGGAAGAAAGAGAGATGGAAGGGCAAAAACAGGAGAGAAGAAGTGCCAATGAGAGAGAAAGTGAGACTGGAGAAGGAGAGTAAAGGAGAGAGGAGTAGGAGGGGGGATGTAACAAAGCAGAAAATGAAGAGAGACATAAAGGAATGGGAGCTCGAGGAGGTCAGGGCCATCATAGGCTTAGTGTTTCCTTCAAAGATGGCTGGGACAGGTGGCAGTTCCAGACAATCTCGCTCCACAGAGCAGCATCCTCCCAGGAGGAGATAAGGGATTCCTCCATCCATCCAGTCCTTTCCTCTCCTCTCCTCTCCTCTCCTCTCCTCTCGTCTCTCTCTTCGGCTCGGCTCCCTCAGCCGGGGCTGCTTTGATGTGACTCGGTGTGAGCAGTTTGAGCTTAGGCTCATGGCTGGGGCCTGTTGGACCGCTGGGCTGCTGCAGGGGCCTCCGGGAGCCAGACTCTCTGCCTCTCTGGCCCGGCTCAATCAGCGTTGCTCTCCGGTGCCCGCAACTTTCAGGTCTCATTAAAACACTCCGGCAGCGTTAATCCTCTTTCAGTTTTTACACGGCGCCCCTTCTTTCTCACAGGCACAGGAACCATGGGGACCCCAGGGCGCCGCCTGCATGACAAAATGCTAAAATATCACTGTGACACCAAGTTCCGCTCTTTTCTCTTCTCTTCTACACTCCCTCGCTCCTCTGTGTACAGTATTGCATGTTCTACTCTCCTTTTCTTTTCTCTTCTCTCTTTGGGTGCAATCGCTCCTTCTCATTGTGTGTTCTCCCTTCTCTCTCTCTCTCTCTCTCTCTCTCTCTCTCCCTCCATTCCCTTGATAGTACCTAGCTCTGGTTGTAAGTCATTCAGGATTATTTTTGGTGGGGGAATTTGTTGACAAGAGTGGAGTAAATGGATTACAAGTTGTCCTTGTTTTTGGGAGGGGGGAGATCAGGCTCGGCTTTGAGTAAGGGACAAAGAGAGAAGGGGGAGAGAAAGAAAGGGGGTGAAGTGAGGAAGAGACAGAAATATAGGCCCATGTGGAGAGAGACAGAGAAAGACTTGGAAGAGTGTGAGAGAGAGAGAAAGAGAGAGAGAGAGAAAGAGAGTGTTGCGGTGCGGAGGGGAAGAGCCAGGGCTGTAATTGGCCCAGAGGTGACGACCCCAGTCATTTGTCTGCTTGCTGCTTGCTGTGACTCTGCGTCCCAAATGGCACTCTATTCACTAAAATGTACTACTTTTGGCCAGAATCCATAAGTAGGGAA
Organism: Oncorhynchus mykiss; assembly: GCF_057628025.1. Lineage (NCBI taxonomy): Eukaryota > Metazoa > Chordata > Actinopteri > Salmoniformes > Salmonidae > Oncorhynchus > Oncorhynchus mykiss. Next base: position 38,134,508 of record NC_143032.1, read on the forward strand.
TAGGGTGCCATTTGGGACACAGCTCTGGGTTTCCCTTTTGCTTTACACTGCCTGGTGTGACCCACCGTTTCCTCCATTAGACACCCATAATGGACAATAGATACAGTGCCTTGCGAAAGTATTCGGCCCACTTGAACTTTGCGACCTTTTGCCACATTTCAGGCTTCAAACATAAAGATATAAAACTGTATTTTTTTGTGAAGAATCAACAACAAGTGGGACACAATCATGAAGTGGAACGACATTTATTGGATATTTCAAACTTTTTTAACAAATCAAAAACTGAAAAATTGGACGTGCAAAATTATTCAGCCCCCTTAAGTTAATACTTTGTAGCGCCACCTTTTGCTGCGATTACAGCTGTAAGTCGCTTGGAGTATGTCTCTATCAGTTTTGCACATCGAGAGACAAATTTTTTTCCCATTCCTCCTTGCAAAACAGCTCGAGCTCAGTGAGGTTGGATGGAGAGCATTTGTGAACAGCAGTTTTCAGTTCTTTCCACAGATTCTCGATTGGATTCAGGTCTGGACTTTGACTTGGCCATTCTAACACCTGGATATGTTTATTTTTGAACCATTCCATTATAGATTTTGCTTTATGTTTTGGATCATTGTCTTGTTGGAAGACACATCTCCGTCCCAGTCTCAGGTCTTTTGCAGACTCCATCAGGGTTTCTTTCAGAATGGTCCTGTATTTGGCTCCATCCATCTTCCCATCAATTTTAACCATCTTCCCTGTCCCTGCTGAAGAAAAGCAGGCCCAAACCATGATGCTGCCACCACCATGTTTGACAGTGGGGATGGTGTGTTCAGCTGTGTTGCTTTTACGCCAAACATAACGTTTTGCATTGTTGCCAAAAAGTTCAATTTTGGTTTCATCTGACCAGAGCACCTTCTTCCACATGTTTGGTGTGTCTCCCAGGTGGCTTGTGGCAAACTTTAAACAACACTTTTTATGGATATCTTTAGGAAATGGCTTTCTTATTGCCACTCTTCCATAAAGGCCAGATTTGTGCAATATACGACTGATTGTTGTCCTATGGATAGAGTCTCCCACCTCAGCTGTAGATCTCTGCAGTTCATCCAGAGTGATCATGGGCCTCTTGGCTGCATCTCTGACCAGTCTTCTCCTTGTATGAGCTGAAAGTTTAGAGGGACGGCCAGGTCTTGGTAGATTTGCAGTGGTCTGATACTCCTTCCATTTCAATATTATCGCTTGCACAGTGCTCCTTGGGATGTTTAAAGCTTGGGAAATATTTTTGTATCCAAATCCGGCTTTAAACTTCTTCACAACAGTATCTCGGACCTGCCTGGTGTGTTCCTTGTTCTTCATGATGCTCTCTGCGCTTTTAACGGACCTCTGAGACTATCACAGTGCAGGTGCATTTATACGGAGACTTGATTACACACAGGTGGATTGTATTTATCATCATTAGTCATTTAGGTCAACATTGGATCATTCAGAGATCCTCACTGAACTTCTGGAGAGAGTTTGCTGCACTGAAAGTAAAGGGGCTGAATAATTTTGCACGCCCAATTTTTCAGTTTTTGATTTGTTAAAAAAGTTTGAAATATCCAATAAATGTTGTTCCACTTCATGATTGTGTCCCACTTGTTGTTGATTCTTCACAAAAAAATACAGTTTTATATCTTTATGTTTGAAGCCTGAAATGTGGCAAAAGGTCGCAAAGTTCAAGGGGGCCGAATACTTTCGCAAGGCACTGTATTGTCTACTTAGAGAGATTGTCTGTAAACAAGCATGAGCACTACATATGAAAATTCCTAACAACTTAGTTTGTTATGTGAATAACGGACAGAATTCTTGAATCTTGAATATCACGTTTAAAAAAATTAAGAAATCTATCAGACCGCAGAATAAATCAACACAATGTAAATGTAAAATGTACATAACTAATGAGGGAAATAGATAGTAATAAATAAACCATGTCTACTAAGTTCCTAGTTTTCTCCTAAACTGGCCCCATAACACATGTGGACATCAACTTGGATGCCCTTGGCCACAGTCATGCTGACCAATGCCATGTTGAATCCCAACCCTGCTCACTAGCTAGCTTCTTTCTCTCTCGGTGGGTTAGAATTGAGCTGGGTCCGAGTGCCTCTTTCCCCTGCCGTGCCAGGCCTGTGTATTATTAGCCTTGCAGCCGGAACAGCTGTATTAGCCTCAGTCATTGACTCTCACACAGCAGAGTTACTCTCCTACACGCTGTCATGCTGGGTCAGCCCCAATATGACCTGCCGTGGGGCCAAGGGGGAGCTGCACCGTGGGGATATCGAAGCTATGGAGGGTCAATCCAGAGTGGACCTGCATCATTAGGCTGTGAGAGAATGAAAGGATAGTGCACTTTCCCATTGACTCAGACTCACACCAGCCGAGACAGTTGGGATGTGAGCATAAAATACACATTTCCATTCAAGTTAATTGACAATAAAATTCATCTTATCTTATCATATACTTATAGTAGTATATATACACAATGCATTAGACATGCTTAAAACATATGTTTCGTGGACGGTCTGGCACAAAATGTTCCTATTTATTTTTTAATTGGAGTTCGACTTTAAAAAAACACAGATCTGAAAATAGTATGGTCTCGGTCGGACCAATATCAATCACATGGGAATAAAACCCAAATAAGTGTGTAGCTTGGTCCTGTCGAGTTAAGCTGAGGTTTAAATCATTTCCTTTCTACCGCAAGATGTATGATTGTGTGGACTGGCTGGCAGGCTGCTCGGGGGTCATGCACTGGGCAGAGAGAGATAGAGAGGGAGTACACAGTGGCAGAATACCTGGCCACTATGACTAACCCAAGATTAAGGAAAGCATTGACTATGTACAGACTCACTGAGCATAGCCTTGCTATTTAGAGAGGTCGCCGTAGGCAGACCTAGCTCTCAAGAGAAGACAGGCTATGTGCACTCTGCCCACAAAATGAGGTGGACACTGAGCTGCACTTCCTAACCTCCTGCCAAATGTATGACAATATTAGAGACACATATTTCCCTCAGATTACATAGATTCACTAAGAAAAAAAAAACAAATCCAATTTTGATAAACTCCCATATCTATTGGGTGAAATACCATCACAGAAGCAATATTTGTGACCTGTTGCCACATGAAAAGAGCAGTAAATAACTAACACCATTGTAAATACAACCCATATTTGTGTATTTATTTTCCCTTTTGTAACTATTTGCACAACGTTACAATAGCTGTAATAATTTTTTTCAAACATCTTTATTCCTTTGGAACTTTTGTGAGTGTAATGTTAATGTTTACTTGCTTTGGCAATGTAAACATGTGTTTCCCATGCCAATAAAGCCCTTTGAAATTAATTGAGAGAGAGGGAGAGGGAGAGTGGGAGACAGAGTGGAGACTAGAGAGTTTTAGTGCAGTGTTTCTGCCGCTAAATCGCTGGGTAAATCTCTACCCAGCTGGGAAAGGGGGAGGGGAAGGAGAGGGAGGAGGAAGAGGAGGGTGAGCCGACGCACGGCGCTTTGTTCTGCTTCCCAGCTTAGGCAATCTGGAGGAATTCACCAAATGCAGGAGATAGATTGGCGCTCCGCAGAGGACCCCATGAAATAACCTTCAGTTATTTTCTGCTGCTCTGTACTGGGATGGAGGAGGAGGGAGGGAGGGCCCTTGTCGGGTGCGCAATTTGTTAATATTGACTCCACTTGGTTAATCTCTTGCAGATAGGGGACTTCCATTGAGCTGTTTGAGGTGGGGTACGGTAGGGGGAATAAGGGAGGGTAAGTTACTTTGACCAAACATATTTGTCTGCCTAATCTCAACCCTGATCTCTAGCCTGCTTCCTGATTGGTTTAAACAACTACACTATGTGGCCTTATTGGTTTAAACGGTCAGCAATGCCTAGACACAGACCAAAAGACTTTGCGTAGAGTGACTTCTGCAGTAGAGACAGAGACAGAGAGGAGAACTGTATTGATTTACTTGTAAAGGAGAAAGTGCGAATGTCTCTCTCGTTGATGCATGGGCAGAGAGAATTAAAACGCTCTTCATTTATTTAACCTCTACCTCTCTCGCCTTGTCTTCTCTCTCACAATTAGTCTTTGCTGAGTAAAGGATTTGTTTGCTCCTCAGTCACACACACACTAGATGTTTTCCTGAGTCTAGGCCACTCACACACACCTCGTACAGTGCTGCAGAGAGCCTCAGCACAGCTGGAGCATTAGGCTAATTTATTCAGCGGTAATTAGCCTATTAGACGTACAACAGTCTGGGACTGTAATTAAGCAAGCCACTCCAAAAGTCAACAGCAACTCCCACTGAGCTTAGCTAAACAGTCCTGGGAATGTGTTATTTACATGTTCAGCTTGAGGTCTCAGTGTGAGCAAACACAAGCAAGCAACCAGAGCAGGGGTTGATTCCCCAAAATAACCTCCAACATCACACTCGCATGGGGTTCCTTTCATGTGAACAGTTGTAGCCAATCACAGACACAGGTGTGCTGGTGTGATTGGTGATCATGCAGAGGTGTTTGTGGTGGACATGTCACACAGTTTGTGGAGTGGAGAGACAAGGAGGGGATTGCAGGGGGGTTACGTTAGGTCTTGCTTAGCGGTACATACACACACACACGTGTGTGTATGCACACACTCACTCATTCATTCACATATGCTGTTACTCACAGTAATTTACACACGCACACACCTCCCCCCCAGACACACTCAATGAGCATCTCTCACACACTCAACTAAGCTAGCACTCCTCTACTCGCTCCTCAGCCATCGTCTGGCGAGCGTGCCCGAGTGCTGAGATCATGAGCGAGGAGAGAAGTGGGGTAATGTAACTTGGCAGGCCCAGCACCACTGTCATATGTTCCACATTACCCATTCACAAACCTCTGGAGCAGAGCAGGCCCTGGCAGCAGCCCTTTTCTCACTCCGCTTTAGTCGGTTATGACAATCTGTCAGTGCGTCTTTGTGCTATTGCACCAGAACTTTGAGGCGCAGAGGAGAAGCTCAGTGGGTTCTGGATGACTGTTCTTCCTCAGTGTCAAGCTGCAGATGACACAGTGGATGCATCCCAAATGTCACCTTTATCCCCTATTTAGTGTATTGGTCAAAAGTAGTGCACTATACGTAATAGGGCACCCTTTTGGGGGGGGGGGGGGGGGGGGGGGGCGAAGACAGTGCCAGAGGAGAGTCAGGGAGCACTCAGTACGGGACAGGAGGAATCTCAGTTATGACAAGTCATCAACTCTTCTGATTAGGAAACAGAGATATTGTTTATGTCAAATTACGGTTCAGATTCGATTCGAGTGTAGTTGACTATTCAGATTATTTTCAAGTGCGGCAACACAAACTATGGCCGTTGCCTATTTAAATAAAAAATAATGATACACTTTGTATTGGACCTTACATTTCTCACATAACGGAAGGAAATTATCTAATAACAACCAACTAGAATGATATGCTTCAGGCTTTATTCTCTCTACCCCCCCCCTCTTTAAAATCCTTTGTGTCCTATAAAATAAAAAGTAATTATCATCCTCTTCATAATGAAGGGGAAGCAGCAGGCTTTTGGTGCTCAGTAACGGTGTGTTTTGTGTTGAATTACAACTAATGAGTCTGGTCAACGTTGCCCACTAATTGCCCTTTCATTACAGACCCATTTGTAATCATATCTTAATGAGTTCCATCTGTAAAAATATGAAACAAAAAATGCTCCCATGCAAAGTTATGCAGGGTCATTAAAATATTTCAAAAGAATTGTAAACTTATTTGGTACTTGATAGTGATGTATTGTTGATGAGTTGCTGTTTTGGAAATGTACTCAAATGGACAGATTTTGATTACACCCCCCCTGCAAAGCAAAAAGTTGCCTGACTGTGCCCCATTATTTCTGAGGGTTTTGCTCTGTTAGTGACATACTGTATTTGGTTGGTACAATACAGTATGGATGCGTCCCAAATGGCACCCTATTCTCTATCTACACTGAGTGTACAAAAAATGCTCTTTCTATAACAGACTGACCAGGTGAAACCAGGTGAAAGCTATGATCCATTATTGATGTCACTTGTTAAATCCATTTCAATCAGTGTAATCACTGGCTCTCAGTCCTGGTCCTGAGGACCCAAAGGGCTGCACATTTTGTTTTTGCCCTAGCACTACACAGCCGATTCAAATGATCAACTTATCAAAAGGTGAAGGGGAGGAGACAGGTTAAAGAAGGATTTTTAAACCATGAGACAACTGAGACATGGATTGTGAATGTGTGCCATTCAGAGGGTCAATGGACAAGATTTAAGTGCCTTTGAACTGGGTATGGTAATAGGTGCCAGGCACACTGATTTGAGTGTGTCAAGAATTGCAAAGCTGCTGGGTTTTTCCCGCTCAACAGTTTCCCGTGTGTATCAAGAATTGTCCACACCCCAAAGGACATCCAGCCAACTTGACACAACTGTGGGAAGCATTTAAGTCAACATGTGCCAGCATCCCTGTGGAAAGCTTTTGACACATTGTAAAGTCCATGCCCTGATGAATTGAGGCTGTTCTGAGGGCAAAAGTGGGTGCAACTCGATATTAGGAAGGTGTTCCTAATGTTTTGTACACTCAGTGTAACGCATAACTTTTAACCAGTAAAAACGAGTGCACTAAATATGGAATAGGGTGCCATTTGGATACAAGTTACGCTTTACCCTGTAATGGTTTACTATATCAGCGGAGGGGATGGTAAAAGCTGTGACACGCGCATTAACTTTATATAACCTCCAGCTGTGTCTGTATTCTAAAGAGGCCCCTGAATACATTCAGGGACAATTTACTCCCAGTCAACCAAATAGTCCCCACAGGAGACAGTGAAGATGGATTGTGGGATGGAGCACACTCTCTCTTTTTCTCTCCCTTGTCATCTCCCTCTCCCTTGTCATCTCCCCCCCCCCCACTCACTCTCTCTCTCCCCCCCACTCACTCACTCTCTCTCTCTCTCTCTCTCTCTCTCTCTCTCTCTTCCCCCCCACTCACTCACTCACTCACTCACTCACTCACTCACTCACTCACTCACCCACTCACTCACTCACCCCCCCCCACTCACTCTCTCGCTCTCTCCCCCCCCCACTCACTCACTCTCTCTCTCTCTCTCCCCCCACTCACTCTCTCTCTCTCTCTCTCTCTCTCTCTCTCCCCCCACTCACTCACTCACTCACTCACTCACCCCCCTACTCACCCACTCACTCTCTCTCTCCCCCCCCCACTCACTCACTCTCTCTCTCGCTCTCTCTCTCCCCACTCACTCTCTCTCTCTCTCTCTCTTCCCGCCCCACTCACTCACTCACTCACTCACCCACACCCCCCCCCCCACTCACTCTCTCTCTCCCCCCCACTCACTCTCTCTCTCTCTCTCTCTCCCCCACTCACTCTCTCTCTCTCTCTCTCCCCCCACTCACTCACTCACTCACCCACTCACTCACCTCCCCCCCACTCACTCACTCACTCACTCACTCACTCTCTCTCTCTCCCACCCCACTCACTCACTCTCTCTCTCTCTCTCTCCCACCCCACTCACTCACTCACTCACTCTCTCTCTCTCTCTCTCTCTCTCTCTCTCTCCCACCCCACCCCACTCACTCACCCCCCCCCCCACTCACCCACTCTCCCCACCCACTCTCTCTCTCCCCCACTCACCCTCTCTCTCTCTCTCTCTCTCTCTCTCTCTCTCTCTCCCTTGTTCTCTGAACTGTATACATTCCCTCAAGTGGCACACAGGGCTGTTTGCCTTCCTAATGGAGGTAGTGTGGCAGAGCCTATTTAGATAGGGGCCCTGCTAAAGTAAACTTCGGACAGGGATTCAAATAAAGCAGCTCCCTTAACTGACTGCTGTAGGCTGAGGCGAGGGAGGAGTGTTGGCTAAGCCCAGGAGGGAGGGAAGGAGGATAGGAACTCCAGGAGGAAAGAAGGAAGAAGGAGGGGGAAGGCACAGGGGTGTGTTGAGTGAGCAGCTCCAGAGCGATCTGGGTAATCCAGAGTGGAGAGGCGGGTGTGGTAGAGGAGATGGAGGAGGAGAAGTAGTATTATTCAGACTGGAGCAGGAGAGGTTCTGCAATTTGAAATCTCTATAGTCCCTCCGTAGACCTCTGCCCTGCCTCACGGGTTGAAGTTTCAGCCCAGGGTTTCCCATGAGTAGTCAAGGAGACGGCTTAGAGACCCTAGCTTTAAGACTGCGTTAGATCAACACAACTGATAGCAGAGTCCAGATTCCTCTCCTTCAGAGTAGACCTGGAAATAGAGAAGGAGAGCCGGGCCAAACAGGATTCATCAGAAGGAAGCTATCGAAGAGACAGATAGTCAAACACAGTGCCAGAGGGCTGCTGCAGTAGGCATTTAGCTATCACGTCTCTTTGACGTCCTATCTTTCTTACAAAAAACAAGTTCAGTTCAAATACATTTTCACATTTGTGTAAGACACTGGAAAGGAATTTGATAGCACAGATTTGTTCCACAGAATGTTTTTGGGCCTCATGATCAAAGTGTCATTTTCCATGTTAAAGCCAGGATTTGTGCTGTATACTCTATTTTGATAAACAATGCAAGCCATTATTTAGAAAGGCTTACACAACTGGTATGCAATCATAGAAAACATTCCTAATCTATTCACCAGGATGCATCTGATTTATATCCATCTGCTTACATGATGCATGATACAACACCTTTCCCTTTTAAGACCTGCATGCGCTGCAGTTCCACTAAACAAGGCCTGTCCGAGTTGTCCTGTTGGTAGAGCTTGGACAGGGTAGGTAGTGAGTGTTTAGATAATGAGTGTTTAGATAGTGAGTGTTGAGGTAGTCAGTGTTGAGGTAGTCAGTGTTGAGGTAGTCAGTGTTGAGGTAGTGAGTGTTGAGGTAGTGAGTGTTGAGGTAGTGAGTGTTGAGGTAGTGAGTGTTGAGGTAGTGAGTGATGAGCTAGTGAGTGATGAGCTAGTAAGTGATGAGCTAGTTGAGGTAGAGCAGCAAGCCTGAGTGAGCCAGGGGGGGATAAACCTCTCTGTGTTGCTGCCCAGCAGTGGGCCCTATGTTTGGCGTTGACCAGGGTGCACAACTAGATCCAGCTGTTTGGCACCACTCCCCCTGGCTGCCTGGCAACCTGCCCATCCCACTACTGCTGGCACACGGGCACCAGATGTTTACACGCTAAAAACACTTCCTATCACAAAGCGCCCTCCTCCCCTCCCTGTTTGTGTTTGTGTGTGTGTGTGTGTGTGTGTGTGTGTGTGTGTGTGTGTGTGTGTGCGTGTTTTAACCCTTTCCATTTTCACAAGGGTTCAAGTAGCCCCTCGGGTAGTGTGGGCAAGATGCACTTAAATAGACATAGCTCATACTGAACTTGTCCTACAATGGATATATGAGGTATTCAAAACACAGCATTCCAGCACTTGCTTGAGGGATTGTATACCATAGGGTAGATGTTGCAGTTGAGGTGAGGAGACTTGAACTTATATAGCTGTATGTTTCCAGCCCATGCAACAACTCAGCAGCTTCTCTCTCAGGGGGTAAAAATAGTGCTGATATTATGCAAATGTTTTATCTGGGGAATTAGATACTTCTCTCTGACAGTTGTGACGAATCATTTCCCTGCCTGAAATGATTTCCAAACGCATCCTCAATTTTTCTCCCTATTCCCTCTGTTTCAATGGCTGTTCCTCAGTGTAAAAAGTGTATTTATGCCTGATCAGCCTTACAGCAAGACAAAAGGCAAAAGTCTTGCAGTTAATTTGTGTCTAGGTTTATTTTGAGATGTTTTAAGTGCACTTTCTTAGTGAACATTCTAAGGCAGTGAGGCTTTTTAGTTCAGTTATTTTAACGAGGTCTCATTTGGGCAGGGCCTCCTGAAAGATGGCTATCAACCACTGCTTTTCATTACTCTGTCCTGAGACTGGCGGAAGAGGAACATTACTTAGTAATTCCCTCAAAAACACATTGAGTCAACACATGCAACCATGATTCAATGGCATGCAAAGAGATATGTGCTTTGTCACATCTTCTGGCGTAAAAAGGGCTTTATAAAATAAATGTTATTGGCTTTAAGGCTGATTGTCTGTAGCAGTGTCATCTCTAACATTTTTCTCTCTCTCTTTCTCTTTTCTCGTTCTCTTTATCCCCATGTAGCACCGCCACAGTTTTTCCCTGCTTTCCATCCACCGGTGCCCATCGACGACAGACATGCCCAGGGTCGCTACATCTACGAGCCGTCCCCCGTTCCCCCTCTACACGTGTGAGTGTCACAGACTGTACACACACACACACAACCCCCCCATCCCCGTACACATCCACTTCTTCTTTACATAAAATAATGCAAAGGAATTTGTACAATTCTACCAGTCAGGTCTAATGGGAAGTGATTTGGATATCAGTATCATATCATTGGTATCAGCAAGAACCCCCAGTAGTGTTAATGGCAATATTAATAAGATGATCCTGTTTCCAACACCCCAAGGCATGTTGCATCCTCCTCAGAGGTGTTCTGTGCTCCCCTGCTCTCCAGATCAAAGGTCATGGCCCTGTCTGGGAGTAACATGATCCACATGTCAGAGACACGCAAATTAACATGTGCCAGAAACATGGAAACTAGGGCCTCTGAGCATGTTATTTTCATAAGCACAGTGATCAAGTCTTGTCAACTCCCAACCTGACATACCTTCACTGACACACACATCTCAACTGACACACACACCTTCACTGACACACACACACACACATCTCTTCTGACATATGCACTGTACCATGTATGCACTCCCCCCCCCCACACACACACACAAATAACACACATATTAGAATCCCTCTCATTCTAACTGTCTTTCACTCTCTCCATTCTTTCTCTCTCTTTCACTCCACCGCTTTTGCTCTCTGTTCTGCCTGAACAGTGAGTGCTGGTAGTGGATGCTCTGTCGCCCTTGCATCACTAATTTCTCACCCAGAGACAGCAAGGAAGCGATCAGTGCGCGACTGGGACAAATTGGATGGGGCAGCTACTTGGGCCACATTATGTTTGAAATTCTTCTTCATTATCAACCCCCCCATCCCCAGGAGTCATATCACTCCCTGTGCCACTAAGCATTATGCATTTTTTATGTCTCCCCCCCCCCCCTCGTCTCAGAGGAGAGAGGGAGAGGCAAGGAAATAAAAAAAAGGGTTAGTGATTGATGCCCCGTGTCAAAGCAAACAAAATGGCAAATATAATTGAGCATTTAGCTTCTGCAGAGAACATGTGCCGCCAATACGGCTCAAACAAACAGCCGTGTTTGTTATCAGTCAGAGGCGCTTTGGAGAGATCTGGAGCACAGGTTAGGGGGAAGGGGGAGACATGGAACCCACTGAATTAAATGAAGGGGTAAGAGAAGTTGCGCAGAACGAACGTGTTCAGTCACTCGATCTCTGTCCGGATAAGAGTTATCTGGCTGGCGCGCTTCGTTTGCTCAGCCTGTCAGGGGAGGCGTGGCCGTGAGTCGTTGCCGTACTTATGGGCTGTTTATCCACTTGTATTGCTGCTTAATATGACACGCCACGCTGAAAGGCCCCATTTTTCATTATTACAAGGCAGTTTAGTGGATGATCTTATTCAAATTGACTTGGGTACTAGTACACACATTATCGAGTTACACGTGTTCCTTTCAGATCTCAAATCAAAGTTTATTTGTCACGTGCGCCGAATACAACAGGTGAAATGCTTACTTACAGGCTCTAACCCCTCTGCTCTCAATGCCATTACTCTTGCTGCTTTTCAGAGTAGGAAACAGTGTTACATGGTGTTACTGTTTAGGGTTTGTACAGTCTAATCGACAGACTACCGAGTTATGTAGGCTACTGTAGTTCCTTGGTTCAGATTTAGACTGTAAACATAAACTCAGTATTGCTTGGGAACAATTTCATCTGGCAATTTGGTCTCATTGGATAGTGTTTTGGAATTCCTTACGAAGGAGCATTTTGATCCAGTCACCCCCAACAATGCCATCATGGCCCTGCACACAGAGAGAACATGCATGGCCCTGCAGGGGACAAGTTGGGGGGGGTGGGGTTCAGACAGAAATATAGAATTGTTTTAAGACAAGCTCTCCTTAGTGAGCAGAATTAATTGTTATTAGCTCTCTTAAAGATATGGTTAAGTACACAGTAGAGTATTATTGGCATTACTTCCCCATACAGAGGTTTCATTACAGCGGGTAATTACAGTGGGTCTGGCCCCGCGGCGGTACAATCAATCCAGCTTCGAAATGCTAGCCGTCACGCTAACGCTAGCAGCGCTAATGCTAGGACTTGGTCCGGTATAAAAACACGCAGCCGCCTCATATTCTCATGATACATTCTGCCGTCCAACCGACGTTGCAAATGAACAGAATCCTGTCCTATTATTGTGACAGGTCTAATTGAAACATGTTTATTTATGTCCCGGCGCTGCAGAAGAGGGAGGAAGGACGGAGCGTTAGCGAAGGCGCTAAGCTAAAGGCATCCGGCGATATATGAGACCGACGGAATTAAATTAAAAGCTCATAAAATGAAATATGCTCTGTATTAGCTGCTTGACACTTAATTTGCCTTCAAATGAGCGGAGGAAATCACAAATTAACTGTCCTTTGTTTTTCCACTCTCTCTCGCTCTCTCACTCTCCTGCTGCACGCCACCCCTATTAGGCAGGGAAGAGTGCAATTACAGGCAGGAGCTTGGATAATCGTTTAGTTTATGAATTATTGCATGGGAAGGCACCCGTGTGCCATTCAATATTAAAGATAGGGTCAGGGGTTGCCTTCCTTGTGTGGATGCATTGATGCTGTACTGTTTCTGTGTGGAAATGGAAGTTATCCATTTCCACATAATAGAGGATGTCTATGTCTATGTCCTACATGTCTAAAATGGGAAACTGTGGAGTCTTTTATCAAAACCCTCGGCATATAGAGCTCTGACCAACCACTTTTTAATGACTATAGAATAGGACCTCAGTGCAGCTGATCTAGGATCAACAG